>NC_069501.1:34896145-35206145 GCF_027579735.1 Bombina bombina
CTTCGGGGGTTAGTGTTAGGTTTTTTTTAATGTTTATTGGGTGGGTTTTATTTTTAGATTAAGGTTTGGGCTGAATGCCCATCCAAATGCCCTTTTCTGGGCAATGGGGAGCTTAGTTTTTTAGGTAGGATTTTATTTGGGGGGTTTGGTTGTTTTTTACAGGTATAAGGGCTAATTTTTTGGGGGGCAATGCCCCGCAAAGGCCCTTTTAAGGGCTATTGGCAGTTTAGTTTAGGCTAGGTTTTTTTTTTTATTTTGGGGGACTTTTTTTATTTTGATAGGGCTATTAGATTAGGTGTAATTAGTTTAAATATGTGATCATTTCTTTTTTATTTTGTGTAATTTAGTGTTTATTTTTTTGTAATGTAGTTAATTTTATTTAATTAATGTAATTTATTTAATTGTAGTGTAAGGTTAGGTGTTAGTGTAAGACAGGTTAGGTTTTATTTTACAGGTAAGTTTGTATTTATTTTAACTAGGTAGTTAGTAAATAGTTAATAACTATTTACTAACTAGTCTACCTAGTTAAAATAAATACATACTTAGCTGGGAAATGAAAATAAAATCTAAGATAGCTACAACGTAACTATTAGTTATATTGTAGCTAGCTAAGGTTTTATTTTACAGGTAAGCATTTAGTTTTAAATAGGAATAATTTTGGTATTAATTGTAATTTTTATTTGGAATAATTTTAATTATGTTAAAGTTAGTGGGTGTTAGGGTTAGGTTTAGGGGTTAATAACTTTAGTATAGTGGCAGCGATTTTGGAGGCAGCAGATCAGGGGTTAATAACAGTAATGTAGGTTGCGGCGATGTTAGGGACAGCAGATTAGGGGTTAATAATATTTAACTAGTGTTTGCGATGCGGGAGTACGTCGGTTTAGGGGTTAATATGTTTATTATAGTGGCAGCAATGTCCGGAGCGCAGATTAGGGGTTAATAATTTAATTTTAGTGTTTGCAATGAGGGAGGGCCTCGGTTTAGGGGTTAATAGGTAGTTTATGGGTGTTAGTGTACTTTTTAGCACTTTAGTTATGAGTTTTATGTTACGGCTTTGAAACATAAAAACCATAACTACTGACTTTCAGTTTACGGTACGGATCTTGTAGTTATGGGCTGTACCGCTCACTTTTTGGCCGGTCAGGCAAACTCGGAATACCGGCGCTATGGAAGTCCCATTGAAAAAGGACTTTTTGAAAGATGCGGTAGTTACGTTACGGCCCAAAAAGTGTACGGTACAGCTATACCTGTAATACCAGAGGTAGTGAAAAAGCAGCGTTATGAAGCTTTTTCACTCATTATTATTATTATTATTCTTTATTTGTAAAGCGCCAACAGAACCCGCAGCACTGTCCATGGGTACAAGGATAACAGTACAATGGAGAAACAATACGATAAAAGACAAATACAGGGGGAATTGAGGGCCCTATTCCCGTGGGAACTTACAATCTAGATAACGCAAAACTCATAATCTAGTCGTTTGTTACTAAACTTTATCTATACTATAATTGCGTTTGTAACGCGTCCGTCGCCGTTGCTAGTTGCTCACGCATCCTCAAAGGAATGTTGGCTGAGCGTGGCAGCCAAAAGAATGTAAATAACATAATTAAAATTTGAACCCCTTAACCACCAACCACCCACATCACAATAAACCTAATTAACCTATTAACCCCTAAACCGCAAAACCCCCACATCAGCAAAAAATCTATTTAACCTATTAACTCTTAAACCGCCAACCCCTCACATCGCAATAAACCTAATTAACCTATTAACCCCTAAACCACCAAACCCCAACATCGCAATAACCCTAATTAACCTATTAACCCCTAAACGACCAAACCCCCACATCCCAATAACCCTAATTAATATATGAACCCCTATACCACCAACCCCCCCACAATGCAAATAACTAATTTAATTACTAAACCCCCTAACCTAACATCCCCTTAATTAACCTCAATTACTACTAAATTACAATTCAAATAAAAACCTAACATAAATTTAAAAAAATATAAAAGTCTAACATTACAGAAAAAATAAACAAAATTATCAAAAATATTTTTTTTTATACCTAATCGCTATAAAAATAAAAACACCCCCCCCAAAAAAAAACACCCCCAATCGAAACTACCAATAGCTCTTAAAATGGCCTTTTGTAGGGCATTGCCCTAAGTTAAACAGCTTTTACCTCTAAATAAATTAAGTTCCCCCCACAGTAAAAATCCCCCACCCACCAAACCCCCCAAAATAAAAAACAACAACACTAAAAAAACTAAACTACCCATTGCCCCTAAAGGGGCATTTGCATAGGCATTGCCCTTAAAAGGCATTCAGCTCTTTCACTGCCCTTAAAAGGGCAATCAGCTCTTTTTTTTAAGCCCCCAAAAAACCACTTCAAAAAATTAAAATAAAAAAGCCTTAACCTAAGCCCCAAATAGGTACTAACTGTTCCTGAAGTCTGGTGGAAAAGGTCTTCTTCCAGACGGATCCATCATCTTCTACCTTCATCCGGAGTGAAAGAGGCGCAGAGTGGTGGTGCGGAGCTGTGTTCCCGATGCCTGAATTTTCCACGGCGGTGGTCCTCAGCAATGTGGAGGCTCCTCTACATGCGATCGTCTGTCGCACACTGAAGATTGAATACAAGGTACCCCATATTTATTGGGGTACCTTGCATTCATATTGGTTGAAATTTTGAAATCAGCCAATAGGATGAGAGCTACTGAAATCTTATTGGCCGCCGAGGAACACTGCGGTTGAGGACCGTCGCTGAGGATCCAGGCATCTGGAACACAGCTCCGCACCTCCGCTCTGCGTTAGGGGGGACTTAGTATTTTTTAGAGGTAAAAGAGCTGTTTAACTTAGGGGAAAGCCCTACAAAAGGCCTTTTTAAGTATATGCTTGACTATGTTTCTCTATGTCTAACTTTTTTGCACCGTTGAGATATTTTCATTTGTATCTTCACAGAGATATAAATAAAGCTTTAAAATAAAAAAAATAGATATATGCAGGGAAGAAAATTTTGATTCAGACAATTTTTTTGTTCTGAATATTAGAGGAAATTTGTTTCCCTGAATATTCCTACCCTGCACTATTTGGTTTTCCTTTTTATTTAAAATTATTTTCATCAGTGTTTTTTTGTTTTCTTTAAATTTAATATCGATATTCATTTTTGGTACAAATGTACATTTGTCTGAAACTGAGTGCACATCTCTAAAAACAAAAAGGCATTTTTTGTAAGGTTGGTCCTGATTTAATAAGTAGTAAATAATTCGTTTCTCCTCAGGCTATTCATAATAAAATCCACCGTGATGTACGTTAATTAAAGGGACATTCCAGACAAAATTGGAATCCACATGGATGCATTTCAGTTTTAAATAGAAGCATTTTTCTAATATACATGTATTAGCAAAAATGCTTCTAATAAAACCTATAGCTGTTTCAAAAATGTATTTAAGTATGCTCCGTGCATCTGCATTTTAAACAAATAATTTGCTCAGAGGTGCTTGTTCCATCTTGTAATGACTCCATTTGTTAATTGCTTACATGATACAAGCCCCACTGGCGCTCTGCGCTGCTGTAGTAGTTAAAATGATGGTGCACTGAGAATATCTAGCTATGCTTCACATGCACATGCTGAAAAAAATGTTAACACTAAAACAGTAATAGCTTTTACTAGAAGCATTTTTACCAATATACGTATAATGCAAATATGTTTCTATTAAAAAATCTAATTACTCTATGTGCATTTAAATATTGACCGGAATGCCCTTTTTTTAAAGCTCTTTTGGAATGTTCTATTATAGTTAAATTCTTACAGAAAAGACCAACATCCCACTCAGAATTTAAACCCTTGGGAGATCCAACATGAAGATCCAAAAGGAATTGCATTCTGTTTAATCTAGCTGTCTCTTCCTATTAATATGTTAGTGATTTGGTGAGTTATGAAGTTAAATGTATAGCTACAGATTTTTATTCCTATAGAATCTGTTTTTGAATTCAGTCCTTTTATGCCGTTGTCAATCAACCTGATCGTATCTGATCGGGTTGATTGCTTTCCGCCGCTCAGAGGCGGTGGACTAATTATAGAGCAGCGGTCTTAAGACCGCTGCTTCTTAATTGCTGTTTCCGGCGGGCCTGAAGGTTCGCGTGGAAACAAATGTATTAGGCGCCATACGGTGCTTAATAATTCGGCGACATTATGTCTTCCTGTAATCTAGGACTAGAATTCAGTTCATGTGAAAGTAAAAGAAAAAAAAATCACATAATTATGTGAACTCACACCTTTCAGTATAAATTTAATCTCCATCTCTGCTTTACCAACAGGTCAGGGCAGTGAGACGTTAGGATGTCTCTCATTTGCCTGTCAGACTATGAAGCCTACGCAAAGGATCACTTGCCTAAAGCCATCTGGGAATACTACGCTGCTGGGGCTGATGAGTGCGCTACACGGGACGACAATCTACTGGCATTTAAACGGTAACTCGGTCATTATGTAAAGAACCCACTTGTAGAATCTATAGCTGTATGAAGATTCTCTAGCATTGCTGTGTGATTATCCTTATGATTTTGTGTTATCATCTGTTTGTATTTCTGTCGTGTACAGTGGTTATTCTCTTATATATGTGTGGTGTTCTATCTGTATAACTGTGTTATTGTTTGTTATATGATCTTTTGTCATCTCGTGGTCATTGTGTTGCCTGCTGTGTCTCTTCATTGTGTACCCATTTGGGCTCATACCACAAGATAAATATATTAGTGCAAGTGTAGCACCCAGGGCCTGAGGTATCTTTATAACTACTCTAACGCACTGTATAGTGTATCCTTCAGTATCACCCTGAACCTATCATCCTGTATCACCCTGATCTATGTATCGCCCCCGGACCACCGTCCTCTATTGTCCTGAGACTGAGAATGACGGCTTCTAAAACGTTTATGCTAATTTCTTTGTGTGTCAATGTCTATTTTAGTTTGACTTTTTTTTATCAATGCGTGATGGTTGTTTTTCAGGCTTTGCTATATTTATTTTGCTGTATTTAGTTTGTGAGATTTCCCAGTTGTTAGAATCAGACCTGCAAAACTCACTAAGTTGTTTATTTATAGTGCTGCGCTATATCAAAATGTTGCACTAGAGAAAACACCGCCAGCGTTATGATTTTTGCACTTCTTGGGTTCGGCTCCTTTACAAGTTGAAAAAAAACATATTTTGCGCAAGCGGTAGCCTGAGTAGTGCAAAAATCGCTAGCGTAGATAGATATAGACATATACAGATAAATATAGGAATATCTATTTAAAAATAGAGAACATATTCCCCTATGTGAAGAACATTGGAATATGACATATTTACAGTGATTACATAGGGGTCGATTTATGAAGCAGTGGATGCTGTTTTCGACCCACTCGGAAGCAGCTGCTCTTTAACTTGTCCGCCATCTCTGAGGTGGCAGACAGCAATCAGCCCGATCAAATACGATCAGGTTGATTGACACCCCCTGCTAGAGGCCGATTGGCTGTGAATCTGCAGGGGGCGGTATTGCACCAGCAGTTCACAAGAACTGCTGGTGCAATGATAAATGCCGACAGCGAATGCAGTCGGCATTTATCGATGTGCGGTGGACATGATTTGCTATTGCGGATCATGTCTGTCCGCACCATGATACATTTACCCCATAGTTTAACCCTTTATTAAATACGAATATTACATAAATATGATCTTTCATGTTTTCAGCTATTTGACTGCAAAGAACTTCAATGCACTTATATATACGTGTATATATATATATATATATATATACACATATATATGTGTTTGCTTAATTGCATGTGAATTTATGTCTGTAAATACATATATACACATATAAATACATATGACACACACACACACACATATATATATGTGTATATATATATATATATATATATATATATATATATATATATATATGTGTGTGTATATATATATATATATATATATATATATATAACTATATTTAGAAATGTAAATGTATGTATCTCTACGTTAAAGCCCTTTGCAGCCTGAGACTTCATATCTTTGAGCCCTTATAACTTTTTTTTGCAATTTTTTAAAAATATTTTTTTATAAGTGTGATTATGAGTATAACTGTACTTTAAAAATATATTTCTTTTTGAAGATACGAGGAGTCCACGGATTTCATCCTTACTTGTGGGATTACGCCTCCTGGTCAACAGGAGGCGGCAAAGAGCACCACAGCAGAGCTGTATATATAGCTCCTCCCTTCCCTCCCACTCCAGTCATTCTCTTTGCCTGTGTTAGTAATAGGAAGAGGTAAAGTGAGGTGTTAGTTTAGATTCTTCAATCAAGAGTTTTTTTATTTTTAAAATGGTGCCAGTGAGTATTATTTTATTACAGGGTGTAACCGTATTCCTTGTCAGCCTCTAGAGTAGAGCTACAGGTAGCTTTAAAGCATTGGGAACTGGTGGGATTAAATTCTCACTGCGCCTCCCATACTGTGTGCTGCCCTTCAGATGATGGTGTTAGCAGATATTAACTAAGACCCTGTATGTCTCCACAGAGCTGCAGGAGGGAAAGAAGACCTCTTGATCTTGTGGGACCGTTCATGCTGTCACTCAGCATTAAGGTATGTGCAGCGTTTTTTTCTGGGACAGTATTACCTCAGAGACAGCTGTAACCTTTATTTATCTCACTCCCCTGATTTAATTGCACCTCAGGACTTCTCTATTTCATATGAGGGAAGATGCGGTGGGGGAAGTTAATTGGAGGGTATCCTTAAGAAGATCTATGTTCATCAGGGGTTTCTTTTGCAACCAGCAGCCTGCATTGTCACGGTTACGAGTGTGGCTGCTTATTGGTTTGATGCTCTGGAAGAATCTCTTAATACTGAGACTTCTTTGGATGATATACTGGATAGAATTAAAGCTCTTAAGTTGGCTAATTATTTTATTACGGATGCTTCTCTGCAGATTACCAAATTGGCGGCTAAGAGTTCGGGGTTTTCCATCTTAGCACGCAGAGCCTTATGGTTGAAATCTTGGTCCGCGGATGTGTCATCCAAGTCTAAGCTTTTGGCTATTCCTTACAAGGGGAAGACCCTGTTTGGACCTGACTTGAAGGAAATTATTTCTGACATCATGGGAGGCAATGGTTATCTCCTCCCTCAGGATAAAAAATCCAAACAGAGAAGTCGACAGAGTAATTTTCGTTCCTTTCGAAATTTCACGGGAATCCCCCCTTCCTCTTCTTCTAAACAGGAAGGGAACTATTCGCAAACCAAGTCTACCTGTAGACCCAATCAGTCTTGTAACAAGGGTAAACAGTCCAAGAAGCCCGTTGCTGCTCCCAAGTCAGCATGAAGGGTTGGCCCCCAATCCGGAACCGGCTCTAGTAGGGGGCAGACTATCCTTCTTCATCCAGGCTTGGATAAGAGACGTTGGATAAGGACCCATGGGCAATATATATAGTGTCTCAGGGATACAAACTGGAGTTCAGAAATTCTTCCCCCAGAGGAAGGTTTCTTCTTTCTCGATTATCTGTAGACCAGATAGAGAGAGGCATTCTTACGCTGTTTAAGAGACCTCTCCTCCATGGGAGTAATCTGTCCCATTCCAATTCAGGAACAGGGACAAGGGTTTTATTCAAATCTGTTTGTAGTTCCTAAAAAAAGATGGAACTTCAGACCTATCTTAGATCCCAAGAGTCTAAACAAGTTTCTCAGAGTTCCATTCTTCAAGATGGAAACTATTCGTACCATTCTTCCATTGATCCAGGAGGGCCAATTTATGACAACGGTGGATCTAAAACATGCATATCTTCATGTGCCTATCCACAGAGATCATCACAAGTTCCTAAGGTTTGCCTTTCCGGACAAACATTTTCAGTTTGTGGCTCTCCCTTTCGGTCTGGCCACGGCACCAAGAATTTTCACAAAGGTTCTGGGGTCTTTGTTGGCGGTTCTAAGACCAGGGGGCATTGCGGTGGCACCTTACCTGGACGATATTCTGATCCAGACGTCATCATTTCAAATGGCAAAGTCCCATACCAAAATTGTGCTATCCTTCCTAAGAACCCATGGGTGGAAGGTAAACCTGGAAAAGAGTTCGTTAGTGGGAACTCTGATCGACTCTATATCAATGAAGATTTTTCTGACGGAGGTCAGAAAGTTAAAACTTCTGAATACATGTCCAGCCATTCAGTCCAATCCTCGTCCATCGGTGGCTCAGTGCATGGAAGTAATCGGTTTGATGGTAGCGGCAATAGACATAATTCCGTTTGCTCGCTTTCATCTCAGGCCCCTGCAACAAAGCATGCTCAGGCAGTGGAATGGAGATTATATGGATTTGTCTCCTCGAATAAACCTAGACCAGGAGACAAGGGACTCTCTTCTTTGGTGATTGTCACTGGATCATCTATCCCAGGGGACATGTTTTCGAAGACCCTCATGGGTGATAGTGACAACGGATGCCAGCCTGTTAGGATGGGGAGCAGTCTGGAATTCCTTGAGGGCTCAGGGTATGGACTCAGTCAGAGTCCCTCCTTACCATCAATATTCTAGAATTGAGAGCGATATTCAATGTTCTTCGGGCCTGGCCTCAGTTGGCCACGAACCAATTCATCAGGTTCCAGTCGGACAACATAACGACAGTGGCTTACATCAATCATCAGGGAGGAACGAGGAGTTTCTTAGCGATGACCGAAGTAGCCAAGATAATTTGGTGGGCGGAGACTTACTCTTGCCATCAGTCGGCAATCTACATCCCAGGAGTGGAAAACTGGGAGGCTGACTTTCTGAGCAGGCAGACCTTTCATCCGGGGGAGTGGGAACTCCATCCGGAAATATTTTCAAACCTGATTCTCAGATGGAGTCGACTCTAATTGTCAGATTTGTCAGAATGCAAAGCTTCCAAGATACGGGTCCAGATCCAGGGATCCCCAGGCCGAGCTGATAGATACCTTGGCAGCTCCTTGGTCCTTCAGCCTAGCTTATGTGTTTCCGGGCATCGGTAATCCTCATTGCCCCTGCGTGGCCTCGCAGGACTTGGTATGCCGACCTAGTGGACATGTCATCTCTGCCACCCTGGAGGCTTCCATTGAGGAAGGACCTTCTCATTCAGGGTCCCTTCCATCACCCGAATCTAGTTTCTCTGCAGCTGACTGCTTGGAGATTGAACGCTTAATTTTTTCCAAGCAAGGTTTTTCTGATTCGGTCATAGATACTTGTCATGGAGTAGGGTAAGGATTCCAAGAATTTTGTCCTTTCTCCAAGAAGGATTGGAGAAGGGGTTATCAGCTAGTTCCCTAAAGGGACAGATTTCTGCTTTGTCTATTTTGCAATATAATTCTCCCTATCTTGTTGTTCCATCCTTGTGTCCTAATCCTTCTTCTCAGAAGGAACGTCTGCTACATAATTTAGATGTGGTCTGTGCTTTAAAGTTCTACTTGCAATCTACTAAGGACTTTTGTCAATGATCTTCTTTGTTTGTGTGTTTTTTCTGGGAAACGTAGGGGTCAGAAGGCTACGGCTACCTCTCTTTCTTTGTGGCTGAAGAGTATCATCCGTTTTGCATATGAGACTGCTGGACAGCAGCCTCCTGAAAGAATTACGGCTCATTCCACTAGAGCCGTTGCTTCCTCATGGGCATTCAAAAATGATGCTTCTGTAGAACAGATTTGCAAAGCTGCAACTTGGTCTTCTCTTTACACTTTTTCTAAATTTTACAAATTTGATACTTTTGCCTCAGCTGAAGCTGTTTTTGGGAGAAAGGTTCTTCAAGCAGTGGTGCCATCCATTTAGGTTACCTGTCTTGTCCATCCCGTTTCATCCGTGTACTATAGCTTTGGTATTGTATCCCACAAGTAAGGATGAAATCCATGGACTCATCGTATCTTTAAAAAGAAAAGGAAATTTATGCTTACCTGATAAATTTGTTTCTTTTTAGATACGATGAGTCCACGGCCCGCCCTGTTTTTCATAAGACAGGTCTTTATTTTTGTTAAACTTCAGACACCTCTGCACCTTAGCTTTTCCTTTCTCTTCCTAACTTTGGTCGAATGACTGGACTGGGAGGGAAGGGAGGAGCTATATATACAGCTCGGCTGTGGTGCTCTTTGCCTCCTCCTGTTGACCAGGAGGTGTAATCCCACAAGTAAGGATGAAATCCGTGGACTCATCGTATCTAAAAAGAAACAAATTTATCAGGTAAGCATAAATTTCCTTTTTGATGTGTTTTGTGCAGCTTTTTTGTTTCTCGTAAAAGTTAACCAGACCTCTGAAGTCCCGCTATCCAACATGAGTTAAATTCAATTGCGAGCGAATGCGTTTACTTTCAACCTGTAATACATGCACTGCTTCCAACGAGCTAATTTTTGGTTCAGAACCTGGGTAGCGCTTGCTGATTGGTGGCTAAATGTAGCCACCAATAAGCAAGCGCTACCCAGGGTCTGAACCAAAAATGGGCCGGCTCACTAAACTTACATTCCTGCTTTTTCAAATAAAGATACCAAAAGAACAAAGAAAAATTAAAAATAGGAATAAATGAGAAAGTTGCTTAAAATCATGAATTTGAATCATCTGAATCATGAAAGAAAAAATGTGGGTTTCATATTCCTTTAACTGCAAAGGGCTCCAATGCACTTCTATATATGTATACATATGTATTTATGTGTTTATATGTGTATATATGTCTGTATATGTCTATATATGTATGTAAGTACACATATAAATACATATGTACAAACATATAGACATATATATATATATATATATATATATATATACTGTGTGTGTGTATATATATATATCTATATGCGTATATATCTACACATATACACTGTACATCTTTAGACATGTATATGTATGTATCTCAATGTTAAAGCCCTTAGCAGCCTTTTTTTTCTAACACCTGAGCCCTTATAACTTTTTTGGGCAATGTTTTTGTTTAATAGTTTTTATAAGACAGTGTTATTATAATTGTATCTGTACTTTGTAATGTATTTACATTTGTTTCGTGAAACACTTAACCAGAGCTCTGAGGTCGCGCTAACCCAACGTGCATCAACTTCAATTGCACTCAAGCGATCACATTTACTTTCAACTTGTAATACAAGCGAAAAACCTGACGCTCGCAAACACCCGCAATAGAACCCTTTTCACTTGCGCTTAACTGTTAGCGCTCCACTCATAATCTAGCCCTTAAGTATTTCAGGCCAATGTCTTTTCATACCATGAATGCGCCTATGAGTATGTACATCCTTATTTATTCTTTGGCTCTTATTTGCAGGATCCGCCTGAGACCTCGGATGCTCAGAGACGTCTCGGCGACAGACACACGGACCACAGTTTTAGGGACAGAGATAAGTTGTCCAATTGGCATCGCACCCACAGCTTTCCACTCCTTGGCATGGCCAGAAGGGGAAACGAACACTGCCAGAGGTACATAGTTTTTTTTCTGAATAAACCTATCTTTTCTTGTCCCTCTCCACCAGTAAAACAGTAGCACTTGTCCTTATCAACCAATGAGGAATAATATGAAGTAAAAAGAAGACGGATTAGTTTCAATTTCAATTAAAGCATTTTTTGTTTAGTTTTAATAAATATTATGTTAGGCAAAATTGATGCTCTTTTATATGTGATAAAGAAATTTGGAGTACAGAGGTCTCTATTCAGCAAGGACCGAATGGACATTCGCAGAAATCTCTGCTTCTGCCGCCTTGCGCTGCAGCTAGAGTGCAGCAATACGCTGCCCATATTTATCATTGCACAAGCCACTACTGTCAATCACCGCGGTCGAGAATTCCAGAGGGATTGATATACGCCACTGCAGAGGTGATGTAGCAGGTTAAGAAGCTTCTGATAACCGCTGCTTCTTAACTGTCAGCTGCAGGCTATCTCATGTAAACCTATAGCAGCTGAAGGTTCTCCAAAGCTTTTTAAATGGAGCCCAATGTCTCTTCATTGATTTTGCCAGTTCAGCATTTTCAGCTTTGGACGTTCTACTGAGAGAGCTGGTTAAATATTTTAATTAAAGTATCTTAACCCTTTCAATGCATAGCTCAAGGAGCAGTTAGCAAACTCATTGTGCTTATTTTACAAGTGGCGCACCCTATACGTTTAATGAATAGCTCAGGGAGCGCTGTTAGCAAACTCATTGTGCTTATTTTACAAGTGGCGCACCCTATACGTTTAATGAATAGCTCAGGGAGCGCTGTTAGCAAACTCATTGTGCTTATTTTACAAGTGGTGCACCCTATAAGTTTAATGAATAGCTCAGGGAGCAGTTAGCAAACTCATTGTGCTTATTTACAAGTGGCGCACCCTATACGTTTAATGAATAGCTCAGGGAGCAGATAGCAAACTCATTGTGCTTATTTTACAAGTGGCGCACCCTATACGTTTAATGAATAGCTCAGGGAGCAGTTAGCAAACTCATTGTGCTTATTTTACAAGTGGCGCACCCTATACATTTAATGAATAGCTCAAGGAGCAGATAGCAAACTCATTGTGCTTATTTTACAAGTGGCGCACCCTATACGTTTAATGAATAGCTCAGGGAGCAGTTAGCAAACTCATTGTGCTTATTTTAAAAGTGGCGCACCCTATACGTTTAATGAATAGCTCTGGGAGCAGTTAGCAAACTCATTGTGCTTATTTACAAGTGGCGCACCCTATACGTTTAATGAATAGCTCAAGGAGCAGTTAGCAAACTCATTGTGCTTATTTTACAAGTGGCGCACCCTATACGTTTAATGAATAGCTCAGGGAGCAGTTAGCAAACTCATTGTGCTTATTTACAAGTGGCGCACCCTATACGTTTAATGAATAGCTCAAGGAGCAGATAGCAAACTCATTGTGCTTATTTTACAAGTGGTGCACCCTATACGTTTAATGAATAGCTCAGGGAGCAGTTAGCAAACTCATTGTGCTTATTTTACAAGTGGCGCACCCTATACGTTTAATGAATAGCTCAGGGAGCAGTTAGCAAACTCATTGTGCTTATTTACAAGTGGCGCACCCTATACGTTTAATGAATAGCTCAGGGAGCAGTTAGCAAACTCATTGTGCTTATTTTACAAGTGGCGCACCCTATACGTTTAATGAATAGCTCAGGGAGCAGTTAGCAAACTCATTGTGCTTATTTTACAAGTGGCGCACCCTATACGTTTAATGAATAGCTCAGGGAGCTGTTAGCAAACTCATTGTGCTTATTTTACAAGTGGCGCTCCCTATACGTTTAATGAATAGCTCAGGGAGCAGTTAGCAAACTCATTGTGCTTATTTTACAAGTGGCGCACCCTATACGTTTAATGAATAGCTCAGGGAGCAGTTAGCAAACTCATTGTGCTTATTTTACAAGTGGCGCACCCTATACGTTTAATGAATAGCTCAGGGAGCTGTTAGCAAACTCATTGTGCTTATTTTACAAGTGGCGCACCCTATACGTTTAATGAATAGCTCAGGGAGCAGTTAGCAAACTCATTGTGCTTATTTTACAAGTGGCGCACCCTATACGTTTAATGAATAGCTCAAGGAGCAGATAGCAAACTCATTGTGCTTATTTTACAAGTGGCGCACCCTATACGTTTAATGAATAGCTCAGGGAGCAGTTAGCAAACTCATTGTGCTTATTTTACAAGTGGCGCACCCTATACGTTTAATGAATAGCTCAGGGAGCAGATAGCAAACTCATTGTGCTTATTTTACAAGTGGCGCACCCTATACGTTTAATGAATAGCTCAGGGAGCAGTTAGCAAACTCATTGTGCTTATTTTACAAGTGGCGCACCCTATACGTTTAATGAATAGCTCAGGGAGCTGTTAGCAAACTCATTGTGCTTATTTTACAAGTGGCGCTCCCTATACGTTTAATGAATAGCTCAAGGAGCAGTTAGCAAACTCATTGTGCTTATTTTACAAGTGGCGCACCCTATACGTTTAATGAATAGCTCAGGGAGCGCTGTTAGCAAACTCATTGTGCTTATTTTACAAGTGGTGCACCCTATAAGTTTAATGAATAGCTCAGGGAGCAGTTAGCAAACTCATTGTGCTTATTTACAAGTGGCGCACCCTATACGTTTAATGAATAGCTCAGGGAGCAGATAGCAAACTCATTGTGCTTATTTTAAAAGTGGCGCACCCTATACGTTTAATGAATAGCTCAGGGAGCAGTTAGCAAACTCATTGTGCTTATTTTACAAGTGGCGCACCCTATACATTTAATGAATAGCTCAAGGAGCAGATAGCAAACTCATTGTGCTTATTTTACAAGTGGCGCACCCTATACGTTTAATGAATAGCTCAGGGAGCAGTTAGCAAACTCATTGTGCTTATTTTACAAGTGGCGCACCCTATACGTTTAATGAATAGCTCAAGGAGCAGATAGCAAACTCATTGTGCTTTTTTTACAAGTGGCGCACCCTATACGTTTAATGAATAGCTCAGGGAGCAGTTAGCAAACTCATTGTGCTTATTTTACAAGTGGCGCACCCTATACGTTTAATGAATAGCTCAGGGAGCAGTTAGCAAACTCATTGTGCTTATTTACAAGTGGCGCACCCTATACGTTTAATGAATAGCTCAGGGAGCAGTTAGCAAACTCATTGTGCTTATTTTACAAGTGGCGCACCCTATACGTTTAATGAATAGCTCAGGGAGCTGTTAGCAAACTCATTGTGCTTATTTTACAAGTGGCGCACCCTATACGTTTAATGAATAGCTCAGGGAGCAGTTAGCAAACTCATTGTGCTTATTTTACAAGTGGCGCACCCTATACGTTTAATGAATAGCTCAGGGAGCAGTTAGCAAACTCATTGTGCTTATTTTACAAGTGGCGCACCCTATACGTTTAATGAATAGCTCAGGGAGCAGTTAGCAAACTCATTGTGCTTATTTTACAAGTGGCGCACCCTATACGTTTAATGAATAGCTCAGGGAGCAGTTAGCAAACTCATTGTGCTTAATTTACAAGTGGCGCACCCTATACGTTTAATGAATAGCTCAAGGAGCAGATAGCAAACTCATTGTGCTTATTTTACAAGTGGCGCACCCTATACGTTTAATGAATAGCTCAGGGAGCAGATAGCAAACTCATTGTGCTTATTTTACAAGTGGCGCACCCTATACGTTTAATGAATAGCTCAGGGAGCAGATAGCAAACTCATTGTGCTTATTTTACAAGTGGCGCACCCTATACGTTTAATGAATAGCTCAGGGAGCAGTTAGCAAACTCATTGTGCTTATTTTACAAGTGGCGCACCCTATACGTTTAATGAATAGCTCAGGGAGCAGTTAGCAAACTCATTGTGCTTATTTTACAAGTGGCACACCCTATACGTTTAATGAATAGCACAGGGAGCTGTTAGCAAACTCATTGTGCTTATTTTACAAGTGGCGCTCCCTATACGTTTAATGAATAGCTCAGGGAGCAGTTAGCAAACTCATTGTGCTTATTTTACAAGTGGCGCACCCTATACGTTTAATGAATAGCTCAGGGAGCAGTTAGCAAACTCATTGTGCTTATTTTACAAGTGGCGCACCCTATACGTTTAATGAATAGCTCAGGGAGCAGTTAGCAAACTCATTGTGCTTATTTTACAAGTGGCGCACCCTATACGTTTAATGAATAGCTCAGGGAGCAGTTAGCAAACTCATTGTGCTTATTTTACAAGTGGCGCACCCTATACGTTTAATGAATAGCTCAGGGAGCAGTTAGCAAACTCATTGTGCTTATTTTACAAGTGACGCACCCTATACGTTTAATGAATAGCTCAGGGAGCAGTTAGCAAACTCATTGTGCTTATTTACAAGTGGAGCACCCTATACGTTTAATAAATAGCTCAAGGAGCAGTTAGCAAACTCATTGTGCTTATTTACAAGTGGCGCACCCTATACGTTTAATGAATAGCTCAGGGAGCAGATAGCAAACTCATTGTGCTTATTTTACAAGTGGCGCAACCTATACGTTTAATGAATAGCTCAGGGAGCAGTTAGCAAACTCATTGTGCTTATTTACAAGTGGCGCACCCTATACGTTTAATGAATAGCTCAGGGAGCAGTTAGCAAACTCATTGTGCTTATTTACAAGTGGTGCACCCTATACATTTAATGAATAGCTCAGGGAGCACTGTTAGCAAACTCATTGTGCTTATTTTACAAGTGGCGCACCCTATACGTTTAATGAATAGCTCAGGGAGCTGTTAGCAAACTCATTGTGCTTATTTACAAGTGGCGCACCCTATACGTTTAATGAATAGCTCAGGGAGCAGTTAGCAAACTCATTGTGCTTATTTTACAAGTGGCGCACCCTATACGTTTAATGAATAGCTCAGGGAGCAGATAGCAAACTCATTGTGCTTATTTTACAAGTGGCGCACCCTATACGTTTAATGAATAGCTCAGGGAGCAGTTAGCAAACTCATTGTGCTTATTGTACAAGTGGCGCACCCTATACGTTTAATGAATAGCTCAGGGAGCAGTTAGCAAACTCACTGTGCTTATTTTACAAGTGGCGCACCCTATACATTTAATGAATAGCTCAGGGAGCAGTTAGCAAACTCATTGTGCTTATTTACACGTGGTGCACCCTATACATTTAATGAATAGCTCAGGGAGCAGTTAGCAAACACATTGTGCTTATTTTACAAGTGGCGCACCCTATACGTTTAATGAATAGCTCAGGGAGAAGTTAGCAAACTCATTTTGCTTATTTTACAAGTGGCGCACCCTATACGTTTAATGAATAGCTCAGGGAGCAGTTAGCAAACTCATTGTGCTTATTTTACAAGTGGCGCACCCTATACGTTTAATGAATAGCTCAGGGAGCAGTTAGCAAACTCATTGTGCTTATTTTACAAGTGGCGCACCCTATACGTTTAATGAATAGCTCAGGGAGCAGTTAGCAAACTCATTGTGCTTATTTTACAAGTGGCGCACCCTATACGTTTAATGAATAGCTCAGGGAGCAGTTAGCAAACTCATTGTGCTTATTTACAAGTGGCGCACCCTATACGTTTAATGAATAGCTCAGGGAGCAGATAGCAAACTCATTGTGCTTATTTTACAAGTGGCGCACCCTATACGTTTAATGAATAGCTCAGGGAGCAGTTAGCAAACACATTGTGCTTATTTACAAGTGGTGCACCCTATACGTTTAATGAATAGCTCAGGGAGCAGATAGCAAACTCATTGTGCTTATTTACAAGTGGCGCACCCTATACGTTTAATGAATAGCTCAGGGAGCAGTTAGCAAACTCATTGTGCTTATTTTACAAGTGGCGCACCCTATACATTTAATGAATAGCTCAGGGAGCAGTTAGCAAACTCATTGTGCTTATTTACACGTGGTGCACCCTATACGTTTAATGAATAGCTCAGGGAGCAGTTAGCAAACACACTGTGCTTATTTTACAAGTGGCGCACCCTATACGTTTAATGAATAGCTCAGGGAGAAGTTAGCAAACTCATTTTGCTTATTTTACAAGTGGCGCACCCTATACGTTTAATGAATAGCTCAGGGAGCAGTTAGCAAACTCATTGTGCTTATTTTACAAGTGGCGCACCCTATACGTTTAATGAATAGCTCAGGGAGCAGTTAGCAATCTCATTGTGCTTATTTTACAAGTGGCGCACCCTATACGTTTAATGAATAGCTCAGGGAGCAGTTAGCAAACTCATTGTGCTTATTTTACAAGTGGCGCACCCTATACGTTTAATGAATAGCTCAGGGAGCAGTTAGCAAACTCATTGTGCTTATTTACAAGTGGCGCACCCTATACGTTTAATGAATAGCTCAGGGAGCAGATAGCAAACTCATTGTGCTTATTTTACAAGTGGCGCACCCTATACGTTTAATGAATAGCTCAGGGAGCAGTTAGCAAACTCATTGTGCTTATTTACAAGTGGTGCACCCTATACGTTTAATGAATAGCTCAGGGAGCAGATAGCAAACTCATTGTGCTTATTTACAAGTGGCGCACCCTATACGTTTAATGAATAGCTCAGGGAGCAGTTAGCAAACTCATTGTGCTTATTTACAAGTGGCGCACCCTATACGTTTAATGAATAGCTCAGGGAGCAGTTAGCAAACTCATTGTGCTTATTTACAAGTGGCGCACCCTATACGTTTAATGAATAGCTCAGGGAGCAGTTAGCAAACTCATTGTGCTTATTTTACAAGTGGCGCACCCTATACATTTAATGAATAGCTCTGGGAGCAGTTAGCAAACTCATTGTGCTTATTTTACAAGTGGCGCACCCTATACGTTTAATGAATAGCTCAGGGAGCAGATAGCAAACTCATTGTGCTTATTTTACAAGTGGCGCACCCTATACATTTAATGAATAGCTCAGGGAGCAGTTAGCAAACTCATTGTGCTTATTTTACAAGTGGCGCACCCTATACGTTTAATGAATAACTCAGGGAGCGCTGTTAGCAAACTCATTGTTCTTATTTTACAAGTGGCGCACCCTATACGTTTAATGAATAGCTCAGGGAGCAGTTAGCAAACTCATTGTGCTTATTTTACAAGTGGCGCACCCTATACGTTTAATGAATAGCTCAGGGAGCAGTTAGCAAACTCACTGTGCTTATTTACAAGTAGTGCACCCTGTACGTTTAATGAATAGCTCAGGGAGCAGATAGCAAACTCATTGTGCTTAGTTTACAAGTGGCGCACCCTATAAGTTTAATGAGTAACTCAGGGAGTAGTTAGCAAACTCATTGTGCTTATTTACATGTGGCGCTCCCTATACATTTAATGAATAGCTCAGGGAGCAGTTAGCAAACTCACTGTGCTTATTTTACAAGTGGCGCACCCTATACGTTTAATGAATAGCTCAGGGAGCGCTGTTAGCAAACTCATTGTGCTTATTTTACAAGTGGCGCACCCTATACGTTTAATGAATAGCTCAGGGAGCGCTGTTAGCAAACTCATTGTGCTTATTTTACAAGTGGTGCACCCTATAAGTTTAATGAATAGCTCAGGGAGCAGTTAGCAAACTCATTGTGCTTATTTACAAGTGGCGCACCCTATACGTTTAATGAATAGCTCAGGGAGCAGATAGCAAACTCATTGTGCTTATTTTACAAGTGGCGCACCCTATACGTTTAATGAATAGCTCAGGGAGCAGTTAGCAAACTCATTGTGCTTATTTTACAAGTGGCGCACCCTATACATTTAATGAATAGCTCAAGGAGCAGATAGCAAACTCATTGTGCTAATTTTACAAGTGGCGCACCCTATACGTTTAATGAATAGCTCAGGGAGCAGTTAGCAAACTCATTGTGCTTATTTTAAAAGTGGCGCACCCTATACGTTTAATGAATAGCTCTGGGAGCAGTTAGCAAACTCATTGTGCTTATTTACAAGTGGCGCACCCTATACGTTTAATGAATAGCTCAAGGAGCAGTTAGCAAACTCATTGTGCTTATTTTACAAGTGGCGCACCCTATACGTTTAATGAATAGCTCAGGGAGCAGTTAGCAAACTCATTGTGCTTATTTACAAGTGGCGCACCCTATACGTTTAATGAATAGCTCAAGGAGCAGATAGCAAACTCATTGTGCTTATTTTACAAGTGGTGCACCCTATACGTTTAATGAATAGCTCAGGGAGCAGTTAGCAAACTCATTGTGCTTATTTTACAAGTGGCGCACCCTATACGTTTAATGAATAGCTCAGGGAGCAGTTAGCAAACTCATTGTGCTTATTTACAAGTGGCGCACCCTATACGTTTAATGAATAGCTCAGGGAGCAGTTAGCAAACTCATTGTGCTTATTTTACAAGTGGCGCACCCTATACGTTTAATGAATAGCTCAGGGAGCAGTTAGCAAACTCATTGTGCTTATTTTACAAGTGGCGCACCCTATACGTTTAATGAATAGCTCAGGGAGCTGTTAGCAAACTCATTGTGCTTATTTTACAAGTGGCGCTCCCTATACGTTTAATGAATAGCTCAGGGAGCAGTTAGCAAACTCATTGTGCTTATTTTACAAGTGGCGCACCCTATACGTTTAATGAATAGCTCAGGGAGCAGTTAGCAAACTCATTGTGCTTATTTTACAAGTGGCGCACCCTATACGTTTAATGAATAGCTCAGGGAGCAGTTAGCAAACTCATTGTGCTTATTTTACAAGTGGCGCACCCTATACGTTTAATGAATAGCTCAGGGAGCAGTTAGCAAACTCATTGTGCTTATTTTACAAGTGGCGCACCCTATACGTTTAATGAATAGCTCAAGGAGCAGATAGCAAACTCATTGTGCTTATTTTACAAGTGGCGCACCCTATACGTTTAATGAATAGCTCAGGGAGCAGATAGCAAACTCATTGTGCTTATTTTACAAGTGGCGCACCCTATACGTTTAATGAATAGCTCAGGGAGCAGATAGCAAACTCATTGTGCTTATTTTACAAGTGGCGCACCCTATACGTTTAATGAATAGCTCAGGGAGCAGTTAGCAAACTCATTGTGCTTATTTTACAAGTGGCGCACCCTATACGTTTAATGAATAGCTCAGGGAGCTGTTAGCAAACTCATTGTGCTTATTTTACAAGTGGCGCTCCCTATACGTTTAATGAATAGCTCAAGGAGCAGTTAGCAAACTCATTGTGCTTATTTTACAAGTGGCGCACCCTATACGTTTAATGAATAGCTCAGGGAGCGCTGTTAGCAAACTCATTGTGCTTATTTTACAAGTGGTGCACCCTATAAGTTTAATGAATAGCTCAGGGAGCAGTTAGCAAACTCATTGTGCTTATTTACAAGTGGCGCACCCTATACGTTTAATGAATAGCTCAGGGAGCAGATAGCAAACTCATTGTGCTTATTTTAAAAGTGGCGCACCCTATACGTTTAATGAATAGCTCAGGGAGCAGTTAGCAAACTCATTGTGCTTATTTTACAAGTGGCGCACCCTATACATTTAATGAATAGCTCAAGGAGCAGATAGCAAACTCATTGTGCTTATTTTACAAGTGGCGCACCCTATACGTTTAATGAATAGCTCAGGGAGCAGTTAGCAAACTCATTGTGCTTATTTTACAAGTGGCGCACCCTATACGTTTAATGAATAGCTCAAGGAGCAGATAGCAAACTCATTGTGCTTTTTTTACAAGTGGCGCACCCTATACGTTTAATGAATAGCTCAGGGAGCAGTTAGCAAACTCATTGTGCTTATTTTACAAGTGGCGCACCCTATACGTTTAATGAATAGCTCAGGGAGCAGTTAGCAAACTCATTGTGCTTATTTACAAGTGGTGCACCCTATACGTTTAATGAATAGCTCAGGGAGCAGTTAGCAAACTCATTGTGCTTATTTTACAAGTGGCGCACCCTATACGTTTAATGAATAGCTCAGGGAGCTGTTAGCAAACTCATTGTGCTTATTTTACAAGTGGCGCTCCCTATACGTTTAATGAATAGCTCAGGGAGCAGTTAGCAAACTCATTGTGCTTATTTTACAAGTGGCGCACCCTATACGTTTAATGAATAGCTCAGGGAGCAGTTAGCAAACTCATTGTGCTTATTTTACAAGTGGCGCACCCTATACGTTTAATGAATAGCTCAGGGAGCAGTTAGCAAACTCATTGTGCTTATTTTACAAGTGGCGCACCCTATACGTTTAATGAATAGCTCAGGGAGCAGTTAGCAAACTCATTGTGCTTAATTTACAAGTGGCGCACCCTATACGTTTAATGAATAGCTCAAGGAGCAGATAGCAAACTCATTGTGCTTATTTTACAAGTGGCGCACCCTATACGTTTAATGAATAGCTCAGGGAGCAGATAGCAAACTCATTGTGCTTATTTTACAAGTGGCGCACCCTATACGTTTAATGAATAGCTCAGGGAGCAGATAGCAAACTCATTGTGCTTATTTTACAAGTGGCGCACCCTATACGTTTAATGAATAGCTCAGGGAGCAGTTAGCAAACTCATTGTGCTTATTTTACAAGTGGCGCACCCTATACGTTTAATGAATAGCTCAGGGAGCAGTTAGCAAACTCATTGTGCTTATTTTACAAGTGGCACACCCTATACGTTTAATGAATAGCACAGGGAGCTGTTAGCAAACTCATTGTGCTTATTTTACAAGTGGCGCTCCCTATACGTTTAATGAATAGCTCAGGGAGCAGTTAGCAAACTCATTGTGCTTATTTTACAAGTGGCGCATCCTATACGTTTAATGAATAGCTCAGGGAGCAGTTAGCAAACTCATTGTGCTTATTTTACAAGTGGCGCACCCTATACGTTTAATGAATAGCTCAGGGAGCAGTTAGCAAACTCATTGTGCTTATTTTACAAGTGGCGCACCCTATACGTTTAATGAATAGCTCAGGGAGCAGTTAGCAAACTCATTGTGCTTATTTTACAAGTGGCGCACCCTATACGTTTAATGAATAGCTCAGGGAGCAGTTAGCAAACTCATTGTGCTTATTTTACAAGTGACGAACCCTATACGTTTAATGAATAGCTCAGGGAGCAGTTAGCAAACTCATTGTGCTTATTTACAAGTGGAGCACCCTATACGTTTAATAAATAGCTCAAGGAGCAGTTAGCAAACTCATTGTGCTTATTTACAAGTGGCGCACCCTATACGTTTAATGAATAGCTCAGGGAGCAGATAGCAAACTCATTGTGCTTATTTTACAAGTGGCGCAACCTATACGTTTAATGAATAGCTCAGGGAGCAGTTAGCAAACTCATTGTGCTTATTTACAAGTGGCGCACCCTATACGTTTAATGAATAGCTCAGGGAGCAGTTAGCAAACTCATTGTGCTTATTTACAAGTGGTGCACCCTATACATTTAATGAATAGCTCAGGGAGCACTGTTAGCAAACTCATTGTGCTTATTTTACAAGTGGCGCACCCTATACGTTTAATGAATAGCTCAGGGAGCTGTTAGCAAACTCATTGTGCTTATTTACAAGTGGCGCACCCTATATGTTTAATGAATAGCTCAGGGAGCAGTTAGCAAACTCATTGTGCTTATTTTACAAGTGGCGCACCCTATACGTTTAATGAATAGCTCAGGGAGCAGATAGCAAACTCATTGTGCTTATTTTACAAGTGGCGCACCCTATACGTTTAATGAATAGCTCAGGGAGCAGTTAGCAAACTCATTGTGCTTATTGTACAAGTGGCGCACCCTATACGTTTAATGAATAGCTCAGGGAGCAGTTAGCAAACTCACTGTGCTTATTTTACAAGTGGCGCACCCTATACATTTAATGAATAGCTCAGGGAGCAGTTAGCAAACTCATTGTGCTTATTTACACGTGGCGCACCCTATACGTTTAATGAATAGCTCAGGGAGCAGTTAGCAAACTCATTGTGCTTATTTACACGTGGTGCACCCTATACGTTTAATGAATAGCTCAGGGAGAAGTTAGCAAACACACTGTGCTTATTTTACAAGTGGCGCACCCTATACGTTTAATGAATAGCTCAGGGAGAAGTTAGCAAACTCATTTTGCTTATTTTACAAGTGGCGCACCCTATACGTTTAATGAATAGCTCAGGGAGCAGTTAGCAAACTCATTGTGCTTATTTTACAAGTGGCGCACCCTATACGTTTAATGAATAGCTCAGGGAGCAGTTAGCAAACTCATTGTGCTTATTTTACAAGTGGCGCACCCTATACGTTTAATGAATAGCTCAGGGAGCAGTTAGCAAACTCATTGTGCTTATTTTACAAGTGGCGCACCCTATACGTTTAATGAATAGCTCAGGGAGCAGTTAGCAAACTCATTGTGCTTATTTACAAGTGGCGCACCCTATACGTTTAATGAATAGCTCAGGGAGCAGATAGCAAACTCATTGTGCTTATTTTACAAGTGGCGCACCCTATACGTTTAATGAATAGCTCAGGGAGCAGTTAGCAAACTCATTGTGCTTATTTACAAGTGGTGCACCCTATACGTTTAATGAATAGCTCAGGGAGCAGTTAGCAAACTCATTGTGCTTATTTTACAAGTGGCGCACCCTATACGTTTAATGAATAGCTCAGGGAGCACTGTTAGCAAACTCATTGTGCTTATTTTACAAGTGGCGCACCCTATACGTTTAATGAATAGCTCAGGGAGTAGTTAGCAAACTCATTGTGCTTATTTTACAAGTGGCGCACCCTATACGTTTAATGAATAGCTCAGGGAGCAGTTAGCAAACTCATTGTGCTTATTTTACAAGTGGCGCACCCTATACGCTTAATGAATAGCTCAAGGAGCAGTTAGCAAACTCATTGTGCATATTTTACAAGTGGTGCACCCTATACGTTTAATGAGTAGCTCAGGGAGCAGTTAGCAAACTCATTGTGCTTATTTTACAAGTGGTGCACCCTATACGTTTAATGAATAGCTCAGGGAGCAGTTAGCAAACTCATTGTGCTTATTTTACAAGTGGCGCACCCTATACGTTTAATGAATAGCTCAGGGAGCAGTTAGCAAACTCATTGTGCTTATTTTACAAGTGGCGCACCCTATACGTTTAATGAATAGCTCAGGGAGCACTGTTAGCAAACTCATTGTGCTTATTTTACAAGTGGCGCACCCTATACGTTTAATGAATAGCTCAGGGAGCACTGTTAGCAAACTCATTGTGCTTATTTTACAAGTGGTGCACCCTATACGTTTAATGAATAGCTCAGGGAGCAGTTAGCAAACTCATTGTGCTTATTTTACAAGTGGTGCACCCTATACGTTTAATGAATAGCTCAGGGAGCAGTTAGCAAACTCATTGTGCTTATTTTACAAGTGGCGCATCCTATACGTTTAATGAATAGCTCAGGGAGCAGTTAGCAAACTCATTGTGCTTATTTTACAAGTGGCGCACCCTATACGTTTAATGAATAGCTCAGGGAGCAGTTAGCAAACTCATTGTGCTTATTTTACAAGTGGCGCACCCTATACATTTAATGAGTAGCTCAGGGAGCAGTTAGCAAACTCATTGTGCTTATTTTACAAGTGGTGCACCCTATAGGTTTAATGAATAGCTCAGGGAGCACTGTTAGCAAACTCATTGTGCTTATTTTACAAGTGGCGCACCCTATACATTTAATAAATAGCTCAGGGAGCAGTTAGCAAACTCATTGTGCTTATTTACAAGTGGCGCACCCTATACGTTTAATAAATAGCTCAGGGAGCAGTTAGCAAACTCATTGTGCTTATTTTACAAGTGGCGCACCCTATAAGTTTAATGAATAGCTCAGGGAGCGCTGTTAGCAAACTCATTGTGCTTATTTTACAAGTGGCGCACCCTATACGTTTAATGAGTAACTCAGGGAGCAGTTAGCAAACTCATTGTGCTTATTTTCAAGTGGCGCACCATATACGTTTAATGAATAGCTCAGGGAGTAGTTAGCAAACTCATTGTGCTTATTTTACAAGTGGCGCACCCTATACATTTAATAAATAGCTCAGGGAGCAGTTAGCAAACTCATTGTGCTTATTTTACAAGTGGCGCACCCTATACGTTTAATGAATAGCTCAGGGAGCAGTTAGCAAACTCATTGTGCTTATTTACAAGTGGCGCACCCTATACGTTTAATGAATAGCTCAGGGAGCAGTTAGCAAACTCATTGTGCTTATTTTACAAGTGGTGCACCCTATACGTTTAATGAATAGCTCAGGGAGCTGTTAGCAAACTCATTGTGCTTATTTTACAAGTGGCGCACCCTATACGTTTAATGAATAGCTCAGGGAGCAGTTAGCAAACACATTGTGCTTATTTTACAAGTGGCACACCCTATACGTTTAATGAATAGCTCAGGGAGCAGTTAGCAAACTCATTGTGCTTTTTTTCCAAGTGGCGCACCCTTTACGTTTAATGAATAGCTCAGGGAGCAGTTAGCAAACTCATTGTGCTTATTTACAAGTGGCGCACCCTATACGTTTAATGAGTAGCTCAGGGAGTAGTTAGCAAACTCATTGTGCTTATTTTACAAGTGATGCACCCTATACGTTTAATGAATAGCTCAGGGAGCAGATAGCAAACTCATTGTGCTTATTTACAAGTGGCGCACCCTACACGTTTAATGAATAGCTCAGGGAGCAATTAGCAAACTCATTGTGCTTATTTACAAGTGGCGCACCCTATAGGTTTAATGAATAGCTCAGGGAGCAGTTAGCAAACTCATTGTGCTTATTTACAAGTGGCGCACCCTACACGTTTAATGAATAGCTCAGGGAGCAGTTAGCAAACTCATTGTGCTTATTTTACAAGTGGCGCACCCTATACGTTTAATGAATAGCTCAGGGAGCAGTTAGCAAACTCATTGTGCTTATTTACAAGTGGCGCACCCTATACGTTTAATGAATAGCTCAGGGAGAAGTTAGCAAACTCATTGTGCTTATTTACAAGTGGTGCACCCTATACGTTTAATGAATAGCTCAGGGAGCAGTTAGCAAACTCATTGTGCTTATTTACAAGTGGCGCACCCTATACGTTTAATGAATAGCTCAGGGAGCAGTTAGCAAACTCATTGTGCTTATTTTACAAGTGGCGCACCATATACGTTTAATGAATAGCTCAGGGAGCTGTTAGCAAACTCATTGTGCTTATTTTACAAGTGGCGCACCCTATACGTTTAATGAATAGCTCAGGGAGCAGATAGCAAACTCATTGTGCTTATTTTACAAGTGGCGCACCCTATACGTTTAATGAATAGCTCAGGCAGCAGATAGCAAACTCATTGTGCTTATTTACAAGTGGCGCACCCTATACATTTAATAAATAGCTCAGGGAGCAGTTAGCAAACTCATTGTGCTTAGTTTACAAGTGGCGCACCCTATACGTTTAATGAATAGCTCAGGGAGCAGTTAGCAAACTCATTGTGCTTATTTTACAAGTGGCGCACCCTATACGTTTAATGAGTAGCTCAGGGAGTAGTTAGCAAACTCATTGTGCTTATTTTACAAGTGGCACTCCCTATACGTTTAATGAATAGCTCAGGGAGCGCTGTTAGCAAACTCATTGTGCTTATTTTACAAGTGGCGCACCCTATACGTTTAATGAATAGCTCAGGGAGCGCTGTTAGCAAACTCATTGTGCTTATTTTACAAGTGGCGCTCCCTATACGTTTAATAAATAGCTCAGGGAGCAGTTAGCAAACTCATTGTGCTTATTTTACAAGTGGCGCACCCTATACGTTTAATGAATAGCTTAGGGAGCGCTGTTAGCAAACTCATTGTGCTTATTTTACAAGTGGCGCACCCTATACGTTTAATGAATAGCTCAGGGAGTAGTTAGCAAACTCATTGTGCTTATTTTACAAGTGGTGCACCCTATACGTTTAATGAATAGCTCAGGGAGTAGTTAGCAAACTCATTGTGCTTATTTTACAAGTGGCGCACTCTATACGTTTAATGAATAGCTCAGGGAGTAGTTAGCAAACTCATTGTGCTTATTTTACAAGTGGCGCACCCTATACGTTTAATGAATAGCTCAGGGAGTAGTTAGCAAACTCATTGTGCTTATTTTACAAGTGGCGCTTCTATACATTTAATGAATAGCTCAGGGAGCACTGTTACCAAACTCATTGTGCTTATTTACAAGTAGTGCATCCTATACGTTTAATGAATAGCTCAGGGAGCAGTTAGCAAACTCATTGTGCTTATTTTACAAGTGGCGCACCCTATAGGTTTAATGAATAGCTCAGGGAGCAGATAGCAAACTCATTGTGCTTATTTTACAAGTGGCGCACCCTATAAGTTTAATGAATAGCTCAGGGAGCAGATAGCAAACTCATTGTGCTTATTTACAAGTGGCGCATCCTATACGTTTAATGAATAGCTCAGGGAGCAGTTAGCAAACTCATTGTGCTTATTTACAAGTGGCGCACCCTATACGTTTAATGAATAGCTCAGGGAGCAGTTAGCAAACTCATTGTGCTTATTTTACAAGTGGCGCAACCTATAGGTTTAATGAATAGCTCAGGGAGCAGTTAGCAAACTCATTGTGCTTATTTTACAAGTGGTGCACCCAATAGGTTTAATGAATAGCTCAGGGAGCGCTGTTAGCAAACTCATTGTGCTTATTTTACAAGTGGCGCACCCTATACGTTTAATGAATAGCTCAGGGAGCGCTGTTAGCAAACTCATTGTGCTTATTTACAAGTGGCGCACCCTATACATTTAATGAATAGCTCAGGGAGCAGTTAGCAAACTCATTGTGCTTATTTACAAGTGGTGCACCCTATAGGTTTAATGAATAGCTCAGGGAGCAGTTAGCAAACTCATTGTGCTTATTTTACGAGTGGCGCACCCTATACGTTTAATGAATAGCTCAGGGAGCACTGTTAGCAAACTCATTGTGCTTATTTTACAAGTGGCGCACCCTATACGTTTAATGAATAGCTCAGGGAGCAGTTAGCAAACTCATTGTGCTTATTTTACAAGTGGCGCACTCTATACGTTTAATGAATAGCTCAGGGAGCAGTTAGCAAACTCATTGTGCTTATTTTACAAGTGGCGCACCCTATACGTTTAATGAATAGCTCAGGGAGCAGTTAGCAAACTCATTGTGCTTATTTTACAAGTGGTGCACCCTATACGTTTAATGAATAGCTCAGGGAGAAGTTAGCAAACTCATTGTGCTTATTTACAAGTGGCGCTCCCTATACGTTTAATGAATAGCTCAGGGAGCAGTTAGCAAACTCGTGCTTATTTTACAAGTGGCGCTCCCTATACGTTTAATGAATAGCTCAGGGAGCAGTTAGCAAACACACTGTGCTTATTTTACAAGTGGCGCTCCCTATACGTTTAATGAATAGCTCAGGGAGAAGTTAGCAAACTCATTGTGCTTATTTACAAGTGGCGCACCCTATACGTTTAATGAATAGCTCAGGGAGCAGTTAGCAAACTCATTGTGCTTATTTTACAAGTGGCGCATCCTATACGTTTAATGAATAGCTCAGGGAGCAGTTAGCAAGCTCATTGTGCTTATTTACAAGTGGCGCTCCCTATACGTTTAATGAATAGCTCAGGGAGCGCGGTTAGCAAACTCATTGTGCTTATTTTACAAGTGGCGCACCCTATACATTTAATAAATAGCTCAGGGAGCAGTTAGCAAACTCATTGTGCTTATTTACAAGTGGCGCACCCTATACGTTTAATGAATAGCTCAGGGAGCAGATAGCAAACTCATTGTGCTTATTTTACAAGTGGCGCACCCTATACGTTTAATAAATAGCTCAGGGAGCAGTTAGCAAACTCATTGTGCTTATTTACAAGTGGCGCATCCTATACGTTTAATAAATAGCTCAGGGAGCAGTTAGCAAACTCATTGTGCTTATTTACAAGTGGTGCATCCTATACGTTTAATGAATAGCTCAGGGAGCAGTTAGCAAACTCATTGTGCTTATTTTACAAGTGGCGCTCCCTATACGTTTAATGAATAGCTCAGGGAGCAGTTAGCAAACTCATTGTGCTTATTTACAAGTGGTGCACCCTATACGTTTAATGAAAAGCTCAGGGAGCGCTGTTAGCAAACTCATTGTGCTTATTTACAAGTGGTGCACCCTATACATTTAATGAATAGCTCAGGGAGCAGTTAGCAAACTCATTGTGCTTATTTACAAGTGGCGCTCCCTATACGTTTAATGAATAGCTCAGGGAGCAGTTAGCAAACTCATTGTGCTTATTTTACAAGTGGCGCACCCTATACATTTAATGAATAGCTCAGGGAGCAGTTAGCAAACTCATTGTGCTTATTTTACAAGTGGCGCACCCTATACATTTAATGAATAGCTCAGGGAGCGCTGTTACCAAACTCATTGTGCTTATTTTACAAGTGGTGCACCCTATACGTTTAATGAATAGCTCAGGGAGCAGTTAGCAAACTCATTGTGCTTATTTTACAAGTGGCGCACCCTATACGTTTAATAAATAGGTCAGGGAGCAGTTAGCAAACTCATTGTGCTTATTTTACAAGTGGCGCACCCTATACATTTAATGAATAGCTCAGGGAGCAGTTAGCAAACTCATTGTGCTTATTTTACAAGTGGTGCACCCTATACGTTTAATGAATAGCTCAGGGAGAAGTTAGCAAACTCATTGTGCTTATTTTACAAGTGGCGCACCCTATACATTTAATGAATAGCTCAGGGAGCAGTTAGCAAACTCATTGTGCTTATTTACACGTGGTGCACCCTATACGTTTAATGAATAGCTCAGGGAGCACTGTTAGCAAACTCATTGTGCTTATTTTACAAGTGGCGCACCCTATACGTTTAATGAATAGCTCAGGGAGCATTTAGCAAACTCATTGTGCTTATTTACAAGTGATGCATCCTATACGTTTAATGAATAGCTCAGGGAGCAGTTAACAAACTAATTGTGCTTATTTTACAAGTGGCGCACCCTATACGTTTAATGAATGGCTCAGGGAGCAGTTAGCAAACTCATTGTGCTTATTTTACAAGTGGCGCACCCTATACATTTAATGAATAGCTCAGGGAGCAGTTAGCAAACTCATTGTGCTTATTTTACAAGTGGCGCACCCTATACATTTAATGAATAGCTCAGGGAGCAGATATCAAACTCATTGTGCTTATTTACAAGTGGCGCACCCTATACGTTTAATGAATAGCTCAGGGAGAAGTTAGCAAACTCATTGTGCTTATTTTACAAGTGGTGCTCCCTATACATTGAATGAATAGCTCAGGGAGCAGTTAGCAAACTCATTGTGCTTATTTACAAGTGGCGCACCCTATACGTTTAATGAATAGCTCTGGGAGCAGTTAGCAAACTCATTGTGCTTATTTTACAAGTGGCGCACCGTATACGTTTAATGAATAGCTCAGGGAGCAGTTAGCAAACTCATTGTGCTTATTTACAAGTGGCGCACCCTATACGTTTAATGAATAGCTCAGGGAGCAGTTAGCAAACTCATTGTGCTTATTTTACAAGTGGCGCACCCTATACGTTTAATGAATAGCTCAGGGAGCACTGTTAGCAAACTCATTGTGCTTATTTACAAGTGGCGCACCCTATACGTTTAATGAATAGCTCAGGGAGCTGTTAGCAAACTCATTGTGCTTATTTACAAGTGGCGCACCCTATACGTTTAATGAATAGCTCAGGGAGCACTGTTAGCAAACTCATTGTGCTTATTTTACAAGTGGCGCACCCTATATGTTTAATGAATAGCTCAGGGAGCAGTTAGCAAACTCATTGTGCTTATTTTACAAGTGGCGCACCCTATACGTTTAATGAATAGCTCAGGGAGAAGTTAGCAAACTCATTGTGCTTATTTTACAAGTGGTGCACCCTATACATTTAATGAATAGCTCAGGGAGTAGTTAGCAAACTCATTGTGCTTATTTACAAGTGGCGCACCCTATAAGTTTAATGAATAGCTCAGGGAGCAGTTAGCAAACTCATTGTGCTTATTTACAAGTGGTGCACCCTATACGTTTAATGAATAGCTCAGGGAGCAGTTAGCGAACTCATTGTGCTTATTTTACAAGTGGCGCACCCTATACGTTTAATGAATAGCTCAGGGAGCAGTTAGCAAACTCATTGTGCTTATTTTACAAGTGGCGCACCCTATAAGTTTAATGAATAGCTCAGGGAGCAGTTAGCAAACTCATTGTGCTTATTTTACAGTGGTGCACCCTATACGTTTAATGAATAGCTCAGGGAGCAGTTAGCAAACTCATTGTGCTTATTTTACAAGTGGCGCACCCTATACGTTTAATGAATAGCTCAGGGAGCGCTGTTAGCAAACTCATTGTGCTTATTTACAAGTGGTGCATCCTATACATTTAATGAATAGCTCAGGGAGCAGTTAGCAAACTCATTGTGCTTATTTTACAAGTGGTGCACCCTATACATTTAATGAATAGCTCAGGGAGCAGTTAGCAAACTCATTGTGCTTATTTTACAAGTGGCGCACCCTATACGTTTAATGAATAGCTCAGGGAGTAGTTAGCAAACTCATTGTGCTTATTTTACAAGTGGCGCACCCTATACGTTTAATGAATAGCTCAGGGAGCAGTTAGCAAACTCATTGTGCTTATTTACAAGTGGCGCACCCTATACGTTTAATGAATAGCTCAGGGAGCGCTGTTAGCAAACTCATTGTGCTTATTTACAAGTGGTGCATCCTATACGTTTAATGAATAGCTCAGGGAGTAGTTAGCAAACTCATTGTGCTTATTTTACAAGTGGCGCACCCTATACGTTTAATGAATAGCTCAGGGAGCAGTTAGCAAACTCATTGTGCTTATTTTACAAGTGGCGCACCCTATACGTTTAATGAATAGCTCAGGGAGCAGTTAGCAAACTCATTGTGCTAATTTTACAAGTGGCGCACCCTATACGTTTAATGAATAGCTCAGGGAGCAGTTAGCAAACTCATTGTGCTTATTTTACAAGTGGCGCACCCTATACATTTAATGAATAGCTCAGGGAGCAGTTAGCAAACTCATTGTGCTTATTTTACAAGTGGTGCACCCTATACGTTTAATAAATAGGTCAGGGAGCAGTTAGCAAACTCATTGTGCTTATTTTACAAGTGGCGCACCCTATACGTTTAATGAATAGCTCAGGGAGCACTGTTAGCAAACTCATTGTGCTTATTTACAAGTGGCGCACCCTATACGTTTAATGAATAGCTCAGGGAGCGCAGTTAGCAAACTCATTGTGCTTATTTACAAGTGGTGCACCCTATACGTTTAATGAATAGCTCAGGGAGCAGTTAGCAAACTCATTGTGCTTATTTTACAAGTGGTGTACCCTATACATTTAATGAATAGCTCAGGGAGCAGTTAGCAAACTCATTGTGCTTATTTTACAAGTGGCGCACCCTATAAGTTTAATGAATAGCTCAGGGAGCGCTGTTAGCAAACTCATTGTGCTTATTTTACAAGTGGCGCACCCTATACGTTTAATGAATAGCTCAGGGAGCGCTGTTAGCAAACTCATTGTGCTTATTTTACAAGTGGCGCACCCTATACGTTTAATAAATAGCTCAGGGAGCACTGTTAGCAAACTCATTGTGCTTATTTACAAGTGGCGCACCCTATACGTTTAATGAATAGCTCAGGGAGCTGTTAGCAAACTCATTGTGCTTATTTACAAGTGGCGCACCCTATACGTTTAATGAATAGCTCAGGGAGCACTGTTAGCAAACTCATTGTGCTTATTTTACAAGTGGCGCACCCTATATGTTTAATGAATAGCTCAGGGAGCAGTTAGCAAACTCATTGTGCTTATTTTACAAGTGGCGCACCCTATACGTTTAATGAATAGCTCAGGGAGAAGTTAGCAAACTCATTGTGCTTATTTTACAAGTGGTGCACCCTATACATTTAATGAAAAGCTCAGGGAGTAGTTAGCAAACTCATTGTGCTTATTTACAAGTGGCGCACCCTATACGTTTAATGAATAGCTCAGGGAGCAGTTAGCAAACTCATTGTGCTTATTTACAAGTGGTGCACCCTATACGTTTAATGAATAGCTCAGGGAGCAGTTAGCGAACTCATTGTGCTTATTTTACAAGTGGCGCACCCTATACGTTTAATGAATAGCTCAGGGAGCAGTTAGCAAACTCATTGTGCTTATTTTACAAGTGGCGCACCCTATAAGTTTAATGAATAGCTCAGGGAGCAGTTAGCAAACTCATTGTGCTTATTTTACAGTGGTGCACCCTATACGTTTAATGAATAGCTCAGGGAGCAGTTAGCAAACTCATTGTGCTTATTTTACAAGTGGCGCACCCTATACGTTTAATGAATAGCTCAGGGAGCGCTGTTAGCAAACTCATTGTGCTTATTTACAAGTGGTGCATCCTATACATTTAATGAATAGCTCAGGGAGCAGTTAGCAAACTCATTGTGCTTATTTTACAAGTGGTGCACCCTATACATTTAATGAATAGCTCAGGGAGCAGTTAGCAAACTCATTGTGCTTATTTTACAAGTGGCGCACCCTATACGTTTAATGAATAGCTCAGGGAGTAGTTAGCAAACTCATTGTGCTTATTTTACAAGTGGCGCACCCTATACGTTTAATGAATAGCTCAGGGAGCAGTTAGCAAACTCATTGTGCTTATTTACAAGTGGCGCACCCTATACGTTTAATGAATAGCTCAGGGAGCACTGTTAGCAAACTCATTGTGCTTATTTACAAGTGGCGCACCCTATACGTTTAATGAATAGCTCAGGGAGCTGTTAGCAAACTCATTGTGCTTATTTTACAAGTGGCGCACCCTATACATTTAATGAATAGCTCAGGGAGCAGATATCAAACTCATTGTGCTTATTTACAAGTGGCGCACCCTATACGTTTAATGAATAGCTCAGGGAGAAGTTAGCAAACTCATTGTGCTTATTTTACAAGTGGTGCTCCCTATACATTGAATGAATAGCTCAGGGAGCAGTTAGCAAACTCATTGTGCTTATTTACAAGTGGCGCACCCTATACGTTTAATGAATAGCTCTGGGAGCAGTTAGCAAACTCATTGTGCTTATTTTACAAGTGGCGCACCGTATACGTTTAATGAATAGCTCAGGGAGCAGTTAGCAAACTCATTGTGCTTATTTACAAGTGGCGCACCCTATACGTTTAATGAATAGCTCAGGGAGCAGTTAGCAAACTCATTGTGCTTATTTTACAAGTGGCGCACCCTATACGTTTAATGAATAGCTCAGGGAGCACTGTTAGCAAACTCATTGTGCTTATTTACAAGTGGCGCACCCTATACGTTTAATGAATAGCTCAGGGAGCTGTTAGCAAACTCATTGTGCTTATTTACAAGTGGCGCACCCTATACGTTTAATGAATAGCTCAGGGAGCACTGTTAGCAAACTCATTGTGCTTATTTTACAAGTGGCGCACCCTATATGTTTAATGAATAGCTCAGGGAGCAGTTAGCAAACTCATTGTGCTTATTTTACAAGTGGCGCACCCTATACGTTTAATGAATAGCTCAGGGAGAAGTTAGCAAACTCATTGTGCTTATTTTACAAGTGGTGCACCCTATACATTTAATGAATAGCTCAGGGAGTAGTTAGCAAACTCATTGTGCTTATTTACAAGTGGCGCACCCTATAAGTTTAATGAATAGCTCAGGGAGCAGTTAGCAAACTCATTGTGCTTATTTACAAGTGGTGCACCCTATACGTTTAATGAATAGCTCAGGGAGCAGTTAGCGAACTCATTGTGCTTATTTTACAAGTGGCGCACCCTATACGTTTAATGAATAGCTCAGGGAGCAGTTAGCAAACTCATTGTGCTTATTTTACAAGTGGCGCACCCTATAAGTTTAATGAATAGCTCAGGGAGCAGTTAGCAAACTCATTGTGCTTATTTTACAGTGGTGCACCCTATACGTTTAATGAATAGCTCAGGGAGAAGTTAGCAAACTCATTGTGCTTATTTTACAAGTGGCGCACCCTATACGTTTAATGAATAGCTCAGGGAGCGCTGTTAGCAAACTCATTGTGCTTATTTACAAGTGGTGCACCCTATACATTTAATGAATAGCTCAGGGAGCAGTTAGCAAACTCATTGTGCTTATTTTACAAGTGGTGCACCCTATACATTTAATGAATAGCTCAGGGAGCAGTTAGCAAACTCATTGTGCTTATTTTACAAGTGGCGCACCCTATACGTTTAATGAATAGCTCAGGGAGTAGTTAGCAAACTCATTGTGCTTATTTTACAAGTGGCGCACCCTATACGTTTAATGAATAGCTCAGGGAGCAGTTAGCAAACTCATTGTGCTTATTTACAAGTGGCGCACCCTATACGTTTAATGAATAGCTCAGGGAGCGCTGTTAGCAAACTCATTGTGCTTATTTACAAGTGGTGCATCCTATACGTTTAATGAATAGCTCAGGGAGTAGTTAGCAAACTCATTGTGCTTATTTTACAAGTGGCGCACCCTATACGTTTAATGAATAGCTCAGGGAGCAGTTAGCAAACTCATTGTGCTTATTTTACAAGTGGCGCACCCTATACGTTTAATGAATAGCTCAGGGAGCAGTTAGCAAACTCATTGTGCTAATTTTACAAGTGGCGCACCCTATACGTTTAATGAATAGCTCAGGGAGCAGTTAGCAAACTCATTGTGCTTATTTTACAAGTGGCGCACCCTATACATTTAATGAATAGCTCAGGGAGCAGTTAGCAAACTCATTGTGCTTATTTTACAAGTGGCGCACCCTATACGTTTAATAAATAGGTCAGGGAGCAGTTAGCAAACTCATTGTGCTTATTTTACAAGTGGCGCACCCTATACGTTTAATGAATAGCTCAGGGAGCACTGTTAGCAAACTCATTGTGCTTATTTACAAGTGGCGCACCCTATACGTTTAATGAATAGCTCAGGGAGCGCAGTTAGCAAACTCATTGTGCTTATTTACAAGTGGTGCACCCTATACGTTTAATGAATAGCTCAGGGAGCAGTTAGCAAACTCATTGTGCTTATTTTACAAGTGGTGTACCCTATACATTTAATGAATAGCTCAGGGAGCAGTTAGCAAACTCATTGTGCTTATTTTACAAGTGGCGCACCCTATAAGTTTAATGAATAGCTCAGGGAGCGCTGTTAGCAAACTCATTGTGCTTATTTTACAAGTGGCGCACCCTATACGTTTAATGAATAGCTCAGGGAGCGCTGTTAGCAAACTCATTGTGCTTATTTTACAAGTGGCGCACCCTATACGTTTAATAAATAGCTCAGGGAGCACTGTTAGCAAACTCATTGTGCTTATTTACAAGTGGCGCACCCTATACGTTTAATGAATAGCTCAGGGAGCTGTTAGCAAACTCATTGTGCTTATTTACAAGTGGCGCACCCTATACGTTTAATGAATAGCTCAGGGAGCACTGTTAGCAAACTCATTGTGCTTATTTTACAAGTGGCGCACCCTATATGTTTAATGAATAGCTCAGGGAGCAGTTAGCAAACTCATTGTGCTTATTTTACAAGTGGCGCACCCTATACGTTTAATGAATAGCTCAGGGAGAAGTTAGCAAACTCATTGTGCTTATTTTACAAGTGGTGCACCCTATACATTTAATGAATAGCTCAGGGAGTAGTTAGCAAACTCATTGTGCTTATTTACAAGTGGCGCACCCTATAAGTTTAATGAATAGCTCAGGGAGCAGTTAGCAAACTCATTGTGCTTATTTACAAGTGGTGCACCCTATACGTTTAATGAATAGCTCAGGGAGCAGTTAGCGAACTCATTGTGCTTATTTTACAAGTGGCGCACCCTATACGTTTAATGAATAGCTCAGGGAGCAGTTAGCAAACTCATTGTGCTTATTTTACAAGTGGCGCACCCTATAAGTTTAATGAATAGCTCAGGGAGCAGTTAGCAAACTCATTGTGCTTATTTTACAGTGGTGCACCCTATACGTTTAATGAATAGCTCAGGGAGCAGTTAGCAAACTCATTGTGCTTATTTTACAAGTGGCGCACCCTATACGTTTAATGAATAGCTCAGGGAGCGCTGTTAGCAAACTCATTGTGCTTATTTACAAGTGGTGCATCCTATACATTTAATGAATAGCTCAGGGAGCAGTTAGCAAACTCATTGTGCTTATTTTACAAGTGGTGCACCCTATACATTTAATGAATAGCTCAGGGAGCAGTTAGCAAACTCATTGTGCTTATTTTACAAGTGGCGCACCCTATACGTTTAATGAATAGCTCAGGGAGCAGTTAGCAAACTCATTGTGCTTATTTTACAAGTGGCGCACCCTATACGTTTAATGAATAGCTCAGGGAGCAGTTAGCAAACTCATTGTGCTTATTTACAAGTGGCGCACCCTATACGTTTAATGAATAGCTCAGGGAGCGCTGTTAGCAAACTCATTGTGCTTATTTACAAGTGGTGCATCCTATACGTTTAATGAATAGCTCAGGGAGTAGTTAGCAAACTCATTGTGCTTATTTTACAAGTGGCGCACCCTATACGTTTAATGAATAGCTCAGGGAGCAGTTAGCAAACTCATTGTGCTTATTTTACAAGTGGCGCACCCTATACGTTTAATGAATAGCTCAGGGAGCAGTTAGCAAACTCATTGTGCTAATTTTACAAGTGGCGCACCCTATACGTTTAATGAATAGCTCAGGGAGCAGTTAGCAAACTCATTGTGCTTATTTTACAAGTGGCGCACCCTATACATTTAATGAATAGCTCAGGGAGCAGTTAGCAAACTCATTGTGCTTATTTTACAAGTGGCGCACCCTATACGTTTAATAAATAGGTCAGGGAGCAGTTAGCAAACTCATTGTGCTTATTTTACAAGTGGCGCACCCTATAAGTTTAATGAATAGCTCAGGGAGCGCTGTTAGCAAACTCATTGTGCTTATTTTACAAGTGGCGCACCCTATACGTTTAATGAATAGCTCAGGGAGCGCTGTTAGCAAACTCATTGTGCTTATTTTACAAGTGGCGCACCCTATACGTATAATAAATAGCTCAGGGAGCACTGTTAGCAAACTCATTGTGCTTATTTACAAGTGGCGCACCCTATACGTTTAATGAATAGCTCAGGGAGCTGTTAGCAAACTCATTGTGCTTATTTACAAGTGGCGCACCCTATACGTTTAATGAATAGCTCAGGGAGCACTGTTAGCAAACTCATTGTGCTTATTTTACAAGTGGCGCACCCTATATGTTTAATGAATAGCTCAGGGAGCAGTTAGCAAACTCATTGTGCTTATTTTACAAGTGGCGCACCCTATACGTTTAATGAATAGCTCAGGGAGAAGTTAGCAAACTCATTGTGCTTATTTTACAAGTGGTGCACCCTATACATTTAATGAATAGCTCAGGGAGTAGTTAGCAAACTCATTGTGCTTATTTACAAGTGGCGCACCCTATAAGTTTAATGAATAGCTCAGGGAGCAGTTAGCAAACTCATTGTGCTTATTTACAAGTGGTGCACCCTATACGTTTAATGAATAGCTCAGGGAGCAGTTAGCGAACTCATTGTGCTTATTTTACAAGTGGCGCACCCTATACGTTTAATGAATAGCTCAGGGAGCAGTTAGCAAACTCATTGTGCTTATTTTACAAGTGGCGCACCCTATAAGTTTAATGAATAGCTCAGGGAGCAGTTAGCAAACTCATTGTGCTTATTTTACAGTGGTGCACCCTATACGTTTAATGAATAGCTCAGGGAGCAGTTAGCAAACTCATTGTGCTTATTTTACAAGTGGCGCACCCTATACGTTTAATGAATAGCTCAGGGAGCGCTGTTAGCAAACTCATTGTGCTTATTTACAAGTGGTGCATCCTATACATTTAATGAATAGCTCAGGGAGCAGTTAGCAAACTCATTGTGCTTATTTTACAAGTGGTGCACCCTATACATTTAATGAATAGCTCAGGGAGCAGTTAGCAAACTCATTGTGCTTATTTTACAAGTGGCGCACCCTATACGTTTAATGAATAGCTCAGGGAGTAGTTAGCAAACTCATTGTGCTTATTTTACAAGTGGCGCACCCTATACGTTTAATGAATAGCTCAGGGAGCAGTTAGCAAACTCATTGTGCTTATTTACAAGTGGCGCACCCTATACGTTTAATGAATAGCTCAGGGAGCACTGTTAGCAAACTCATTGTGCTTATTTACAAGTGGCGCACCCTATACGTTTAATGAATAGCTCAGGGAGCTGTTAGCAAACTCATTGTGCTTATTTACAAGTGGCGCACCCTATACGTTTAATGAATAGCTCAGGGAGCACTGTTAGCAAACTCATTGTGCTTATTTACAAGTGGCGCACCCTATACGTTTAATGAATAGCTCAGGGAGCACTGTTAGCAAACTCATTGTGCTTATTTTACAAGTGGCGCACTCTATACGTTTAATGAATAGCTCAGGGAGCAGTTAGCAAACTCATTGTGCTTATTTTACAAGTGGCGCACCCTATACGTTTAATGAATAGCTCAGGGAGCAGTTAGCAAACTCATTGTGCTTATTTTACAAGTGGTGCACCCTATACGTTTAATGAATAGCTCAGGGAGAAGTTAGCAAACTCATTGTGCTTATTTACAAGTGGCGCTCCCTATACGTTTAATGAATAGCTCAGGGAGCAGTTAGCAAACTCGTGCTTATTTTACAAGTGGCGCTCCCTATACATTTAATGAATAGCTCAGGGAGCAGTTAGCAAACACACTGTGCTTATTTTACAAGTGGCGCTCCCTATACGTTTAATGAATAGCTCAGGGAGAAGTTAGCAAACTCATTGTGCTTATTTACAAGTGGCGCACCCTATACGTTTAATGAATAGCTCAGGGAGCAGTTAGCAAACTCATTGTGCTTATTTTACAAGAGGCGCATCCTAAACGTTTAACGAATAGCTCAGGGAGCAGTTAGCAAGCTCATTGTGCTTATTTACAAGTGGCGCTCCCTATACGTTTAATGAATAGCTCAGGGAGCGCTGTTAGCAAACTCATTGTGCTTATTTTACAAGTGGCGCACCCTATACATTTAATAAATAGCTCAGGGAGCAGTTAGCAAACTCATTGTGCTTATTTACAAGTGGCGCACCCTATACGTTTAATGAATAGCTCAGGGAGCAGATAGCAAACTCATTGAGCTTATTTTACAAGTGGCGCACCCTATACGTTTAATAAATAGCTCAGGGAGCAGTTAGCAAACTCATTGTGCTTATTTACAAGTGGCGCATCCTATACGTTTAATAAATAGCTCAGGGAGCAGTTAGCAAACTCATTGTGCTTATTTACAAGTGGTGCATCCTATACGTTTAATGAATAGCTCACGGAGCAGTTAGCAAACTCATTGTGCTTATTTTACAAGTGGCGCTCCCTATACGTTTAATGAATAGCTCAGGGAGCAGTTAGCAAACTCATTGTGCTTATTTACAAGTGGTGCACCCTATACGTTTAATGAAAAGCTCAGGGAGCGCTGTTAGCAAACTCATTGTGCTTATTTACAAGTGGTGCACCCTATACATTTAATGAATAGCTCAGGGAGCAGTTAGCAAACTCATTGTGCTTATTTACAAGTGGCGCTCCCTATACGTTTAATGAATAGCTCAGGGAGCAGTTAGCAAACTCATTGTGCTTATTTTACAAGTGGCGCACCCTATACATTTAATGAATAGCTCAGGGAGCAGTTAGCAAACTCATTGTGCTTATTTTACAAGTGGCTCACCCTATACATTTAATGAATAGCTCAGGGAGCGCTGTTAGCAAACTCATTGTGCTTATTTTACAAGTGGCGCACCCTATACGTTTAATGAATAGCTCAGGGAGCAGTTAGCAAACTCATTGTGCTTATTTTACAAGTGGCGCACCCTATACGTTTAATAAATAGGTCAGGGAGCAGTTAGCAAACTCATTGTGCTTATTTTACAAGTGGCGCACCCTATACATTTAATGAATAGCTCAGGGAGCAGTTAGCAAACTAATTGTGCTTATTTTACAAGTGGTGCACCCTATACGTTTAATGAATAGCTCAGGGAGAAGTTAGCAAACTCATTGTGCTTATTTTACAAGTGGCGCACCCTATACATTTAATGAATAGCTCAGGGAGCAGTTAGCAAACTCATTGTGCTTATTTACACGTGGTGCACCCTATACGTTTAATGAATAGCTCAGGGAGCACTGTTAGCAAACTCATTGTGCTTATTTTACAAGTGGCGCACCCTATACGTTTAATGAATAGCTCAGGGAGCAGTTAGCAAACTCATTGTGCTTATTTACAAGTGATGCATCCTATACGTTTAATGAATAGCTCAGGGAGCAGTTAACAAACTAATTGTGCTTATTTTACAAGTGGCGCACCCTATACGTTTAATGAATGGCTCAGGGAGCAGTTAGCAAACTCATTGTGCTTATTTTACAAGTGGCGCACCCTATACATTTAATGAATAGCTCAGGGAGCAGATATCAAACTCATTGTGCTTATTTACAAGTGGCGCACCCTATACGTTTAATGAATAGCTCAGGGAGAAGTTAGCAAACTCATTGTGCTTATTTTACAAGTGGTGCTCCCTATACATTGAATGAATAGCTCAGGGAGCAGTTAGCAAACTCATTGTGCTTATTTACAAGTGGCGCACCCTATACGTTGAATGAATAGCTCTGGGAGCAGTTAGGAAACTCATTGTGCTTATTTTACAAGTGGCGCACCGTATACGTTTAATGAATAGCTCAGGGAGCAGTTAGCAAACTCATTGTGCTTATTTACAAGTGGCGCACCCTATACGTTTAATGAATAGCTCAGGGAGCAGTTAGCAAACTCATTGTGCTTATTTTACAAGTGGCGCACCCTATACGTTTAATGAATAGCTCAGGGAGCACTGTTAGCAAACTCATTGTGCTTATTTACAAGTGGCGCACCCTATACGTTTAATGAATAGCTCAGGGAGCTGTTAGCAAACTCATTGTGCTTATTTACAAGTGGCGCACCCTATACGTTTAATGAATAGCTCAGGGAGCACTGTTAGCAAACTCATTGTGCTTATTTTACAAGTGGCGCACCCTATACGTTTAATGAATAGCTCAGGGAGCAGTTAGCAAACTCATTGTGCTTATTTTACAAGTGGCGCACCCTATATGTTTAATGAATAGCTCAGGGAGAAGTTAGCAAACTCATTGTGCTTATTTTACAAGTGGTGCACCCTATAGGTTTAATGAATAGCTCAGGGAGCAGTTAGCAAACTCATTGTGCTTATTTTACAAGTGGCGCACCCTATAAGTTTAATGAATAGCTCAGGGAGCAGTTAGCAAACTCATTGTGCTTATTTACAAGTGGTGCACCCTATACGTTTAATGAATAGCTCAGGGAGCAGTTAGCAAACTCATTGTGCTTATTTTACAAGTGGCGCACCCTATACGTTTAATGAATAGCTCAGGGAGCAGTTAGCAAACTCATTGTGCTTATTTTACAAGTGGCGCACCCTATAAGTTTAATGAATAGCTCAGGGAGCAGTTAGCAAACTCATTGTGCTTATTTTACAGTGGTGCACCCTATACGTTTAATGAATAGCTCAGGGAGCAGTTAGCAAACTCATTGTGCTTATTTTACAAGTGGCGCACCCTATACGTTTAATGAATAGCTCAGGGAGCGCTGTTAGCAAACTCATTGTGCTTATTTACAAGTGGTGCATCCTATACATTTAATGAATAGCTCAGGGAGCAGTTAGCAAACTCGGGCCTAGATTTAGAGTTCGGCGGTAGCCGTCAAAACCAGCGTTAGAGGCTCCTAACGCTGGTTTTGGGCGCCCGCTGGTATTTGGAGTCAGTGATTAAAGGGTCTAACGCTCACTTTACAGCCGCGACTTTTCCATACCGCAGATCCCCCTACGCCATTTGCGTAGCCTATCTTTTCAATGGGATCTTCCTAACGCCGGTATTTAGAGTCGTTTCTGCAGTGAGCGTTAGAGCTCTAACGACAAGATTCCAGCCGCCTGAAAATAGCAGGAGTTAAGAGCTTTCTGGCTAACGCCGGTTTATAAAGCTCTTAACTACTGTACCCTAAAGTACACTAACACCCATAAACTACCTATGTACCCCTAAACCGAGGTCCCCCCACATCGCCGCCACTCGATTAAAATTTTTAACCCCTAATCTGCCGACCGCCACCTACGTTATACTTATGTACCCCTAATCTGCTGCCCCTAACACCGCCGACCCCTGTATTATATCTATTAACCCCTAACTTGCCCCCCACAACGTCGCCGCAAGCTACTTAAAATAATTAACCCCTAATCTTCCGACCGCAAATCGCCGCCACCTACGTTATCCCTATGTACCCCTAATCTGCTACCCCTAACATCGCCGACCCCTATGTTATATTTATTAACCCCTAATCTGCCCCCCACAACGTCGCCGACACCTACCTACACTTATTAACCCCTAATCTGCCGAGCGGACCTGAGCGCTACTATAATAAAGTTATTAACCCCTAATCCGCCTCACTAACCCTATCATAAATAGTATTAACCCCTAATCTGCCCTCCCTAACATCGCCGACACCTACCTTCAATTATTAACCCCTAATCTGCCGACCGGAGCTCACCGCTACTAATAAATGTATTAACCCCTAAAGCTAAGTCTAACCCTAACACTAACACCCCCCTAAGTTAAATATAATTTTTATCTAACGAAATAAATTAACTCTTATTAAATAAATAATTCCTATTTAAAGCTAAATACTTACCTGTAAAATACATCCTAATATAGCTACAATATAAATTATAATTATATTATAGCTATTTTAGGATTAATATTTATTTTACAGGCAACTTTGTAATTATTTTAACCAGGTACAATAGCTATTAAATAGTTAAGAACTATTTAATAGTTACCTAGTTAAAATAATTACAAATTTACCTGTAAAATAAATCCTAACCTAAGATATAATTAAACCTAACACTACCCTATCAATAAAATAATTAAATAAACTACCTACAATTACCTACAATTAACCTAACACTACACTATCAATAAATTAATTAAACACAATTGCTACAAATAAATAAAATTAAATAAACTATCTAAAGTACAAAAAATAAAAAAGAACTAAGTTACAGAAAATAATAAAATATTTACAAACATAAGAAAAATATTACAACAATTTTAAACTAATTACACCTACTCTAAGCCCCCTAATAAAATAACAAAGCCCCCCAAAATAAAAAATTCCCTACCCTATTCTAAAATACAAATATTACAAGCTCTTTTACCTTACCAGCCCTGAACAGGGCCCTTTGCGGGGCATGCCCCAAGAATTTCAGCTCTTTTGCCTGTAAAAAAAAACATACAATACCCCCCCCCCAACATTACAACCCACCACCCACATACCCCTAATCTAACCCAAACCCCCCTTAAATAAACCTAACACTACCCCCCTGATGATCTTCCTACCTTGTCTTCACCATGCCAGGTTCACCGATCCGTCCTGGCTCCAAGATCTTCATCCAACCCAAGCGGGGGCTAGACATCCACTGAAGAAGTCCAGAAGAGGGTCCAAAGTCTTCCTCCTATCCGGCAAGAAGAGGACATCCGGACCGGCAAACATCTTCTCCAAGCGGTATCTTCTATCTTCTTCCATCCGATGACGACCGGCTCCATCTTGAAGACCTCCAGCGCGGATCCATCCTCTTCTTCCGACGACTAGACGACGAATGACGGTTCCTTTAAGGGACGTCATCCAAGATGGCGTCCCTCGAATTCCGATTGGCTGATAGGATTCTATCAGCCAATCGGAATTAAGGTAGGAATTTTCTGATTGGCTGATGGAATCAGCCAATCAGAATATAGTTCAATCCGATTGGCTGATCCAATCAGCCAATCAGATTGAGCTCGCATTCTATTGGCTGTTCCGATCAGCCAATAGAATGCGAGCTCAATCTGATTGGCTGATTGGATCAGCCAATCGGATTGAACTTGATTCTGATTGGCTGATTCCATCAGCCAATCAGAAAATTCCTACCTTAATTCCGATTGGCTGATAGAATCCTATCAGCCAATCGGAATTCGAGGGACGCCATCTTGGATGACGTCCCTTAAAGGAACCGTCATTCGTCGTCTAGTCGTCGGAAGAAGAGGATGGATCCGCGCTGGAGGTCTTCAAGATGGAGCCGGTCGTCATCGGATGGAAGAAGATAGAAGATGCCGCTTGGAGAAGATGTTTGCCGGTCCGGATGTCCTCTTCTTGCCGGATAGGAGGAAGACTTTGGACCCTCTTCTGGACTTCTTCAGTGGATGTCTAGCCCCCGCTTGGGTTGGATGAAGATCTTGGAGCCAGGACGGATCGGTGAACCTGGCATGGTGAAGACAAGGTAGGAAGATCATCAGGGGGGTAGTGTTAGGTTTATTTAAGGGGGGTTTGGGTTAGATTAGGGGTATGTGGGTGGTGGGTTGTAATGTTGGGGGGGGGGTATTGTATGTTTTTTTTTACAGGCAAAAGAGCTGAAATTCTTGGGGCATGCCCCGCAAAGGGCCCTGTTCAGGGCTGGTAAGGTAAAAGAGCTTGTAATATTTGTATTTTAGAATAGGGTAGGGAATTTTTTATTTTGGGGGGCTTTGTTATTTTATTAGGGGGCTTAGAGTAGGTGTAATTAGTTTAAAATTGTTGTAATATTTTTCTTATGTTTGTAAATATTTTATTATTTTCTGTAACTTAGTTCTTTTTTATTTTTTGTACTTTAGATAGTTTATTTAATTTTATTTATTTGTAGCAATTGTGTTTAATTAATTTATTGATAGTGTAGTGTTAGGTTAATTGTAGGTAATTGTAGGTAGTTTATTTAATTATTTTATTGATAGGGTAGTGTTAGGTTTAATTATATCTTAGGTTAGGATTTATTTTACAGGTAAATTTGTTATTATTTTAACTAGGTAACTATTAAATAGTTCTTAACTATTTAATAGCTATTGTGCCTGGTTAAAATAATTACAAAGTTGCCTGTAAAATAAATATTAATCCTAAAATAGCTATAATATAATTATAATTTATATTGTAGCTATATTAGGATTTATTTTACAGGTAAGTATTTAGCTTTAAATAGGAATCATTTATTTAATAAGAGTTAATTTATTTCGTTAGATAAAAATTATATTTAACTTAGGGGGGTGTTAGTGTTAGGGTTAGACTTAGCTTTAGGGGTTAATACATTTATTAGAATAGCGGTGAGCTCCGGTCGGCAGATTAGGGGTTAATAATTGAAGGTAGGTGTCGGCGATGTTAGGGAGGGCAGATTAGGGGTTAATACTATTTATGATAGGGTTAGTGAGGCGGATTAGGGGTTAATAACTTTATTATAGTAGCGCTCAGGTCCGCTCGGCAGATTAGGGGTTAATAAGTGTAGGCAGGTGTCGGCGACGTTGTGGGGGGCAGATTAGGGGTTAATAAATATAACATAGGGGTCGGCGATGTTAGGGCAGCAGATTAGGGGTACATAGGGATAACGTAGGTGGCGGCGGTTTACGGAGCGGCAGATTAGGGGTTAAAAGTGTAATGCAGGGGTCAGCGATAGCGGGGGCGGCAGATTAGGAGTTAATAAGTGTAAGGTTAGGGGTGTTTAGACTCGGGGTACATGTTAGGGTGTTAGGTGCAGACTTAGGAGGTGTTTCCCCATAGGAAACAATGGGGCTGCGTTAGGAGCTGAACGCTGCTTTTTTGCAGGTGTTAGGTTTTTTTTCAGCTCAAACAGCCCCATTGTTTCCTATGGGAGAATCGTGCACGAGCACGTTTTTGATGCCGGCCGCGTCCGTAAGCAACTCTGGTATCGAGAGTTGCATTTGCGGTAAAAATGCTCTACGCTCCTTTTTTGGAGCCTAACGCAGCATTTGTTTGAACTCTCGATACCAGAGTTAAATTTATGGTGCGGCCAGAAAAAAACCCGCGGAGCGTTAACAGCCCTTTTACCGCCGAACTCTAAATCTAGGCCTCATTGTGCTTATTTTACAAGTGGTGCACCCTATACATTTAATGAATAGCTCAGGGAGCAGTTAGCAAACTCATTGTGCTTATTTTACAAGTGGCGCACCCTATACGTTTAATGAATAGCTCAGGGAGTAGTTAGCAAACTCATTGTGCTTATTTTACAAGTGGCGCACCCTATACGTTTAATGAATAGCTCAGGGAGCATTTAGCAAACTCATTGTGCTTATTTTACAAGTGGCGCACCCTATACGTTTAATGAATAGCTCAGGGAGCAGTTAGCAAACTCATTGTGCTTATTTTACAAGTGGCGCACCCTATACGTTTAATGAATAGCTCAGGGAGCAGTTAGCAAACTCATTGTGCTTATTTTACAAGTGGCGCACCCTATACATTTAATGAATAGCTCAGGGAGCAGTTAGCAAACTCATTGTGCTTATTTTACAAGTGTCGCACCCTATACGTTTAATAAATAGGTCAGGGAGCGCTGTTAGCAAACTCATTGTGCTTATTTACAAGTGGCGCACCCTATACGTTTAATGAATAGCTCAGGGAGCACTGTTAGCAAACTCATTGTGCTTATTTACAAGTGGCGCACCCTAGACGTTTAATGAATAGCTCAGGGAGCGCTGTTAGCAAACTCATTGTGCTTATTTACAAGTGGTGCATCCTATACGTTTAATGAATAGCTCAGGGAGTAGTTAGCAAACTCATTGTGCTTATTTTACAAGTGGCGCACCCTATACGTTTAATGAATAGCTCAGGGAGCAGTTAGCAAACTCATTGTGCTTATTTTACAAGTGGCGCACCCTATACGTTTAATGAATAGCTCAGGGAGCAGTTAGCAAACTCATTGTGCTAATTTTACAAGTGGCGCACCCTATACGTTTAATGAATAGCTCAGGGAGCAGTTAGCAAACTCATTGTGCTTATTTTACAAGTGGCGCACCCTATACATTTAATGAATAGCTCAGGGAGCAGTTAGCAAACTCATTGTGCTTATTTTACAAGTGGCGCACCCTATACGTTTAATAAATAGGTCAGGGAGCAGTTAGCAAACTCATTGTGCTTATTTTACAAGTGGCGCACCCTATACGTTTAATGAATAGCTCAGGGAGCACTGTTAGCAAACTCATTGTGCTTTTTTACAAGTGGCGCACCCTATACGTTTAATGAATAGCTCAGGGAGCGCAGTTAGCAAACTCATTGTGCTTATTTACAAGTGGTGCACCCTATACGTTTAATGAATAGCTCAGGGAGCAGTTAGCAAACTCATTGTGCTTATTTTACAAGTGGTGTACCCTATACATTTAATGAATAGCTCAGGGAGCAGTTAGCAAACTCATTGTGCTTATTTTACAAGTGGCGCACCCTATAAGTTTAATGAATAGCTCAGGGAGCGCTGTTAGCAAACTCATTGTGCTTATTTTACAAGTGGCGCACCCTATACGTTTAATGAATAGCTCAGGGAGAAGTTAGCAAACTCATTGTGCTTATTTACAAGTGGCGCACCCTATACGTTTAATGAATAGCTCAGGGAGCAGATAGCAAACTCATTGTGCTTATTTTACAAGTGGCGCACCCTATACGTTTAATGAATAGCTCAGGGAGCAGCTAGCAAACTCATTGTGCTTATTTTACAAGTGGCGCACCCTATACATTTAATGAATAGCTCAGGGAGCAGTTAGCAAACTCATTGTGCTTATTTTACAAGTGGCGCACCCTATACGTTTAATGAATAGCTCAGGGAGCGCTGTTAGCAAACTCATTGTGCTTATTTTACAAGTGGCGCACCCTATACATTTAATAAATAGCTCAGGGAGCAGTTAGCAAACTCATTGTGCTTATTTACAAGTGGCGCACCCTATACGTTTAATGAATAGCTCAGGGAGCAGTTAGCAAACTCATTGTGCTTATTTTACAAGTGGCGCACCTTATACGTTTAATGAATAGCTCAGGGAGAAGTTAGCAAACTCATTGTGCTTATTTACAAGTGGCGCACCCTATACGTTTAATGAATAGCTCAGGGAGCAGATAGCAAACTCATTGTGCTTATTTTACAAGTGGCGCACCCTATACGTTTAATGAATAGCTCAGGGAGCAGATAGCAAACTCATTGTGCTTATTTTACAAGTGGCGCACCCTATACATTTAATGAATAGCTCAGGGAGCAGTTAGCAAACTCATTGTGCTTATTTTACAAGTGGCGCACCCTATACGTTTAATGAATAGCTCAGGGAGCGCTGTTAGCAAACTCATTGTGCTTATTTTACAAGTGGCGCACCCTATGCATTTAATAAATAGCTCAGGGAGCAGTTAGAAAACTCATTGTGCTTATTTACAAGTGGCGCACCCTATACGTTTAATGAATAGCTCAGGGAGCAGTTAGCAAACTCAGGCCTAGATTTGGAGTTCGGCGGTAAAAGGGCTGTTAACGCTCCGCAGGCTTTTTTCTGGCCGCACCATAAATTTAACTCTGGTATCGAGAGTTCAAACAAATGCTGCGTTAGGCTCCAAAAAAGGAGCGTAGAGCATTTTTACCGCAAATGCAACTCTCGATACCAGAGTTGCTTACGGACGCGGCCGGCCTCAAAAACGTGCTCGTGCACGATTCCCCCATAGGAAACAATGGGGCTGTTTGAGCTGAAAAAAAACCTAACACCTGCAAAAAAGCAGCGTTCAGCTCCTAACGCAGCCCCATTGTTTCCTATGGGGAAACACTTCCTACGTCTGCACCTAACACTCTAACATGTACCCCGAGTCTAAACACCCCTAACCTTACACTTATTAACCCCTAATCTGCCGCCCCCGCTATCGCTGACCCCTGCATATTTTTTTAAACCCCTAATCTGCCGCTCCGTAAACCGCCGCAACCTACGTTATCCCTATGTACCCCTAATCTGCTGCCCTAACATCGCCGACCCCTATATTATATTTATTAACCCCTAATCTGCCGCCCTCAACGTCGCCGACACCTGTCTACACTTATTAACCCCTAATCTGCCGAGCGGACCTGAGCGCTACTATAATAAAGTTATTAACCCCTAATCCGCCTCACTAACCCTATCATAAATAGTATTAACCCCTAATCTGCCCTCCCTAACATCGCCGACACCTACCTTCAATTATTAACCCCTAATCTTCCGATCGGAGCTCACCGCTATTCTAATAAATGGATTAACCCCTAAAGCTAAGTCTAACCCTAACACTAACACCCCCCTAAGTTAAATATAATTTTTATCTAACGAAATAAATTAACTCTTATTAAATAAATGATTCCTATTTAAAGCTAAATACTTACCTGTAAAATAAATCCTAATATAGCTACAATATAAATTATAATTATATTATAGCTATTTTAGGATTAATATTTATTTTACAGGCAACTTTGTAATTATTTTAACCAGGTACAATAGCTATTAAATAGTTAAGAACTATTTAATAGTTACCTAGTTAAAATAATAACAAATTTACCTGTAAAATAAATCCTAACCTAAGATATAATTAAACCTAACACTACCCTATCAATAAAATAATTAAATAAACTACCTACAATTACCTACAATTAACCTAACACTACACTATCAATAAATTAATTAAACACAATTCCTACAAATAAATACAATTAAATAAACTAGCTAAAGTACAAAAAATAAAAAACAACTAAGTTACAGAAAATAAAAAAATATTTACAAACATAAGAAAAATATTACAACAATTTTAAACTAATTACACCTACTCTAAGCCCCCTAATAAAATAACAAAGCCCCCCAAAATAAAAAATTCCCTACCCTATTCTAAATTAAAAAAGTTACAAGCTCTTTTACCTTACCAGCCCTGAACAGGGCCCTTTGCGGGGCATGCCCCAAGAATTTCAGCTCTTTTGCCTGTAAAAAAAAACATACAATACCCCCCCCCCAACATTACAACCCACCACCCACATACCCCTAATCTAACCCAAACCCCCCTTAAATAAACCTAACACTAATCCCCTGAAGATCTTCCTACCTTGTCTTCACCATCCAGGTATCACCGATCCGTCCTGGCTCCAAGATCTTCATCCAACCCAAGCGGGGGTTGGCGATCCATAATCCGGTGCTGAAGAGGTCCAGAAGAGGCTCCAAAGTCTTCCTCCTATCCGGCAAGAAGAGGACATCCGGACCGGCAAACATCTTCTCCAAGCGGCATCTTCGATCTTCTTCCATCCGGAGCGAAGTGGCAGGATCCTGAAGACCTCCAGCGCGGAACATCCATCCGGACCGACGACTGAACGACGAATGACTGTTCCTTTAAGGGACGTCATCCAAGATGGCGTCCCTCGAATTCCGATTGGCTGATAGGATTCTATCAGCCAATCGGAATTAAGGTAGGAATTTTCTGATTGGCTGATGGAATCAGCCAATCAGAATCAAGTTCAATCCGATTGGCTGATCCAATCAGCCAATCAGAATGAGCTCGCATTCTATTGGCTGTTCCGATCAGCCAATAGAATGCGAGCTCAATCTGATTGGCTGATTGGATCGGCCAATCGGATTGAACTAGATTCTGATTGGCTGATTCCATCAGCCAATCAGAAAATTCCTACCTTAATTCCGATTGGCTGATAGAATCCTATCAGCCAATCGGAATTCGAGGGACGCCATCTTGGATGACGTCCCTTAAAGGAACAGTCATTCGTCGTTCAGTCGTCGGTCCGGATGGATGTTCCGCGCTGGAGGTCTTCAGGATCCTGCCACTTCGCTCCGGATGGAAGAAGATCGAAGATGCCGCTTGGAGAAGATGTTTGCCGGTCCGGATGTCCTCTTCTTGCCGGATAGGAGGAAGACTTTGGAGCCTCTTCTGGACCTCTTCAGCACCGGATTATGGATCGCCAACCCCCGCTTGGGTTGGATGAAGATCTTGGAGCCAGGACGGATCGGTGATACCTGGATGGTGAAGACAAGGTAAGAAGATCTTCAGGGGATTAGTGTTAGGTTTATTTAAGGGGGTTTGGGTTAGATTAGGGGTATGTGGGTGGTGGGTTGTAATGTTGGGGGGGTATTGTATGTTTTTTTTTACAGGCAAAAGAGCTGAAATTCTTGGGGCATGCCCCGCAAAGGGCCCTGTTCAGGGCTGGTAAGGTAAAAGAGCTTGTAACTTTTTTAATTTAGAATAGGGTAGGGAATTTTTTATTTTGGGGGGCTTTGTTATTTTATTAGGGGGCTTAGAGTAGGTGTAATTAGTTTAAAATTGTTGTAATATTTTTCTTATGTTTGTAAATATTTTTTTATTTTCTGTAACTTAGTTGTTTTTTATTTTTTGTACTTTAGCTAGTTTATTTAATTGTATTTATTTGTAGGAATTGTGTTTAATTAATTTATTGATAGTGTAGTGTTAGGTTAATTGTAGGTAATTGTAGGTAGTTTATTTAATTATTTTATTGATAGGGTAGTGTTAGGTTTAATTATATCTTAGGTTAGGATTTATTTTACAGGTAAATTTGTTATTATTTTAACTAGGTAACTATTAAATAGTTCTTAACTATTTAATAGCTATTGTACCTGGTTAAAATAATTACAAAGTTGCCTGTAAAATAAATATTAATCCTAAAATAGCTATAATATAATTATAATTTATATTGTAGCTATATTAGGGTTTATTTTACAGGTAAGTATTTAGCTTTAAATAGGAATAATTTATTTAATAAGAGTTAATTTATTTCGTTAGATAAAAATTATATTTAACTAAGGGGGGTGTTAGTGTTAGGGTTAGACTTAGCTTTAGGGGTTAATCCATTTATTAGAATAGCGGTGAGCTCCGATCGGAAGATTAGGGGTTAATAATTGAAGGTAGGTGTCGGCGATGTTAGGGAGGGCAGATTAGGGGTTAATACTATTTATGATAGTAGCGCTCAGGTCCGCTCGGCAGATTAGGAGTTAATAAGTGTAGGCAGGTGTCGGCGACGTTGTGGGGGGCAGATTAGGGGTTAATAAATATAATATAGGGGTCGGCGGTGTTAGGGGTAGCAGATTAGGGGTACATAGGGATAACGTAGGTGGCGGCGCTTTGCGGTCGGAAGATTAGGGGTTAATTATTTTAAGAAGCTGGCGGCGATGTTGTGGGGGGCAGGTTAGGGGTTAATAAATATAATATAGGGGTCGGCGGTGTTAGGGGTAGCAGATTAGGGGTACATAAGTATAACGTAGGTGGCGGTCGGCAGATTAGGGGTTAAAAATTTTAATCGAGTGGCGGCGATGTGGGGGGAGCTCGGTTTAGGGGTACCTAGGTAGTTTATGGGTGTTAGTGTACTTTAGGGTACAGTAGTTAAGAGCTTTATAAACCGGCGTTAGCCAGAAAGCTCTTAACTCCTGCTATTTTCAGGCGGCTGGAATCTTGTCGTTAGAGCTCTAACGCTCACTTCAGAAACGACTCTAAATACCAGCGTTAGAAAGATCCCATTGAAAAGATAGGCTACGCAAATGGCGTAGGGGGATCTGCGGTATGGAAAAGTCGCGGCTGAAAAGTGAGCGTTAGACCCTTTAATCACTGACTCCAAATACCAGCGGGCGCCCAAAACTAGCGTTAGGAGCCTCTAACGCTGGTTTTGACGGCTACCGCCGAACTCCAAATCTAGGCCTCATTGTGCTTATTTTACAAGTGGTGCACCCTATACGTTTAATGAATAGCTTAGGGAGCGCTGTTAGCAAACTCATTGTGCTTATTTTACAAGTGGCGCACCCTATACGTTTAATGAATAGCTCAGGGAGCAGTTAGCAAACTCATTGTGCTTATTTTACAAGTGGCGCACCCTATACGTTTAATGAATAGCTCAGGGAGCAGTTAGCAAACTCATTGTGCTTATTTACAAGTGGCGCACCCTATACGTTTAATGAATAGCTCAGGGAGCAGTTAGCAAACTCATTGTGCTTATTTTACAAGTGGCGCACCCTATACGTTTAATGAATAGCTCAGGGAGCAGTTAGCAAACACACTGTGCTTATTTTACAAGTGGCGCTCCCTATACGTTTAATGAATAGCTCAGGGAGAAGTTAGCAAACTCATTGTGCTTATTTACAAGTGGCGCACCCTATACGTTTAATGAATAGCTCAGGGAGCAGTTAGCAAACTCATTGTGCTTATTTTACAAGTGGCGCACCCTATACGTTTAATGAATAGCTCAGGGAGCAGTTAGCAAACACACTGTGCTTATTTTACAAGTGGCGCACCCTATACGTTTAATAAATAGCTCAGGGAGCGCTGTTAGCAAACTCATTGTGCTTATTTTACAAGTGGCGCACCCTATACATTTAATGAATAGCTCAGGGAGCAGTTAGCAAACTCATTTTACTTATTTTACAAGTGGCGCACCCTATACATTTAATAAATAGCTCAGGGAGCAGTTAGCAAACTCATTGTGCTTATTTACAAGTGGCGCACCCTATACATTTAATGAATAGCTCAGGGAGCAGATAGCAAACTCATTGTGCTTATTTTACAAGTGGTGCACCCTATACATTTAATGAATAGCTCAGGGAGCAGATAGCAAACTCATTGTGCTTATTTTACAAGTGACGCACCCTATACATTTAATGAATAGCTCAGGGAGCAGTTAGCAAACTCATTGTGCTTATTTACAAGTGGCGCACCCTATACGTTTAATGAATAGCTCAGGGAGCAGTTAGCAAGCACACTGTGCTTATTTTACAAGTGGCGCTCCCTATGCGTTAAATGAATAGCTCAGGGAGAAGTTAGCAAACTCATTGTGCTTATTTACAAGTGGCGCACCCTATACGTTTAATGAATAGCTCAGGGAGCAGTTAGCAAACTCATTGTGCTTATTTTACAAGTGGCGCACCCTATACGTTTAATGAATAGCTCAGGGAGCAGTTAGCAAACACACTGTGCTTATTTTACATGTGGCGCTCCCTATACGTTTAATGAATAGCTCAGGGAGAAGTTAGCAAACTCATTGTGCTTATTTACAAGTGGCGCACCCTATATGTTTAATGAATAGCTCAGGGAGCAGTTAGCAAACTCATTGTGCTTATTTTACAAGTGGCGCACCCTATACATTTAAAGAATAGCTCAGGGAGCGCTGATAGCAAACTCATTGTGCTTATTTTACAAGTGGCACACCCTATACGTTTAATGAATAGCTCAGGGAGCTGTTAGCAAACTCATTGTGCTTATTTTACAAGTGGCGCACCCTATACGTTTAATGAATAGCTCAGGGAGCTGTTAGCAAACTCATTGTGCTTATTTTACAAGTGGCGCACCCTATACGTCGTGATGTCGCGAACCTTAAAATTTCGGTTCGCGAACGGCAGACTCGAACTTCCGCTACTGTTCGCGAACCGGCGAACCGCGTGAACCGCCATTGACTTCCATAGGCAGGCGAACTTTAAAACCCACAAGGACTCTTTCTGGCTACAATAGTGATGGAAAAGTTGTTTCAAGGGGACTAACACCTGGACTGTGGCATGCCGGAGGGGGATCCATGGCAAAACTCCCACGGAAAGTTGGTGCAGAGTCTGGTTTTAAGCCATAAAGTGCCTTAATCACCTAACATTCCTAAAAAAAATTGAATAACGTGCTTTAAAACATCAGGTATGATGTAGTTTCGATCAGGTAGTCTAAGGGTTACGCCCTCTTCACAGTGACAGACCAAACTCCCCGTGTAACGCACCGCAAACAACTGCAAACAGTCCATTTGCACAACCACAAGTTAGATAGATTTGATAGTTAGATACATACATTACATAGATCAATAGATGCAATATACATATGATAGATACAAATTACATAGATCAATAGATGTAATATACATATGATAGATACAAATTACATAGATCAATAGATGCAATATACATTTGATGATAGATACGAATTACATAGATCAAAAGATGCAATATACATTTGATAGATACGAATTACATCGATCAATAGATGCCATTTATATTTGATAGATACGATTGATAGTTAGATAGATTTGATAGATAAATAGATAGATTTGATAGATATATGATTTCCCTGACAGAGTATAACAATAAGACATGCGGTCTGGGACCAGTGGTGTGTTAAGTAGTATTATTCTTAGCAGTTTACTACTTGTTACTCCCCCTATCGTGGGAGGTCTATATGGGCTGCATTTTTGGAACAAGGAGATGGAAGAAGATGATTGGTCTGTCCTCCTACTTCAAATTTGGCCTAAACACAAGTGGCTGTCTCAAAACAGTCCGGCCACGAGATAGATAGATTTGATAGATAGATATACATAGATTGATAGTTAGATAGAATCGATAGAAGATAAATAGATAGATTTGATAGATATATAATTACCCTGACAAAGTATAATAATAAGACATGCAGTCTGGAACCCATGGTAACTAGGTTGTGTTAAGTAGTACTATTCTTAGCACTTTAATCCCTGTTACTCCCCCTATCGGGGGAGGTCTATATGGCCTGCATGATTACCCTGACAAAATATAATAATAAGACATGCGGTCTGGGACCCATGGTAACTAGGTTGTGTAAAGTAGTACTATTCTTAGCACTTTAATCCCTGTTACTCCCCCTATCGGGGGAGGTGTATATGGCCTGCATGATTACCCTGAAAAAATATAATAATAAGACATGCGGTCTGGGACCCATGGTAACTAGGTTGTGTTAAGTAGTACTATTCTTAGCACTTTAATTCCTGTTACTCCCCTATCGGGGGAGGTCTATATGGCCTGCCTGATTACCCTGACAAAATATAATAATAAGACATGCGGTCTGGGACCCATGGTAACTAGGTTGTGTTTTAAGTAGTACTATTCTTAGCACTTTAATCCTTGTAACTCCCCCTATCGGGGGAGGTCTATATGGCCTGCCTGATTACCCTGACCAAATATAACAACAAGACATGCGGTCTGGTACCCATGGTAACTAGGTTGTGTTTATATTAGTACTATTCTTAGCACTTTAATCCCTTCTACTCCCCCTATCGGGGGAGGTCTATACGGCCTGCCTGATTACCCTCACCAAATATAACAACAAGACATGTGGTCTGGGACCCATGGTAACTAGGTTGTGTTAAGTAGTACTGTTCTTATTAGTTTAATACCTGTTACTCACCCTATCGGGGGAGGTCTATATGGCCTGCATGATTACCCTGACAAAATATAATAATAAGACATGCGGTCTGGGACCCATGGTAACTAGGTTGTGTTTTAATTAGTACTATTCTTAGCACTTTAATCCTTGTAACTCCCCCTATCGGGGGAGGTCTATACGGCCTGCCTGATTACCCTGACCAAATATAACAACAAGACATGCGGTCTGGTACCCATGGTAACTAGGTTGTGTTTATATTAGTACTATACTTAGCACTTTAATCCCTTCTACTCCCCCTATCAGGGGAGGTCTATACGGCCTGCCTGATTACCCTCACCAAATATAACAACAAGACATGCGGTCTGGGACCCATGGTAACTAGGTTGTGTTTTAAGTAGTACTATTCTTAGCACTTTAATCCCTTCTACTCTCCCTATCGGGGGAGGTCTATACGGCCTGCCTGATTACCCTCACCAAATATAACAACAAGACATGTGGTCTGGGACCCATGGAAACTAGGTTGTGTTAAGTAGTACTGTTCTTATTAGTTTAATACCTGTTACTCACCCTATCGGGGAAGGTCTATATGGCCTGCATGATTACCATGACAAAATATAATAATAAGACATGCGGTCTGGGACCCATGGTAACTAGGTTGTGTTAAGTAGTACTATTCTTAGCACTTTAATTCCTGTTACTCCCCCTATCGGGGGAGGTCTATATGGCCTGCCTGATTACCCTGACAAAATATAATAATAAGACATGCGGTCTGGGACCCATGGTAACTAGGTTGTGTTTTAAGTAGTACTATTCTTAGCACTTTAATCCTTGTAACTCCCCCTATCGGGGGAGGTCTATATGGCCTGCCTGATTACCCTGACCAAATATAACAAGACATGTGGTCTGGTACCCATGGTAACTAGGTTGTGTTTATATTAGTACTATTCTTAGCACTTTAATCCCTTCTACTCCCCCTATCGGGGGAGGTCTATACGGCCTGCATGATTACCCTCACCAAATATAACAACAAGACATGTGGTCTGGGACCCATGGTAACTAGGTTGTGTTAAGTAGTACTGTTCTTATTAGTTTAATACCTGTTACTCACCCTATCGGGGGAGGTCTATATGGCCTGCATGATTACCCTGACAAAATATAATAATAAGACATGCGGTCTGGGACCCATGGTAACTAGGTTGTGTAAAGTAGTACTATTCTTAGCACTTTAATCCCTGTTACTCCCCCTATCGGGGGAGGTGTATATGGCCTGCATGATTACCCTGAAAAAATATAATAATAAGACATGCGGTCTGGGACCCATGGTAACTAGGTTGTGTTAAGTAGTACTATTCTTAGCACTTTAATTCCTGTTACTCCCCTATCGGGGGAGGTCTATATGGCCTGCCTGATTACCCTGACAAAATATAATAATAAGACATGCGGTCTGGGACCCATGGTAACTAGGTTGTGTTTTAAGTAGTACTATTCTTAGCACTTTAATCCTTGTAACTCCCCCTATCGGGGGAGGTCTATATGGCCTGCCTGATTACCCTGACCAAATATAACAACAAGACATGCGGTCTGGTACCCATGGTAACTAGGTTGTGTTTATATTAGTACTATTCTTAGCACTTTAATCCCTTCTACTCCCCCTATCGGGGGAGGTCTATACGGCCTGCCTGATTACCCTCACCAAATATAACAACAAGACATGTGGTCTGGGACCCATGGTAACTAGGTTGTGTTAAGTAGTACTGTTCTTATTAGTTTAATACCTGTTACTCACCCTATCGGGGGAGGTCTATATGGCCTGCATGATTACCCTGACAAAATATAATAATAAGACATGCGGTCTGGGACCCATGGTAACTAGGTTGTGTTTTAATTAGTACTATTCTTAGCACTTTAATCCTTGTAACTCCCCCTATCGGGGGAGGTCTATACGGCCTGCCTGATTACCCTGACCAAATATAACAACAAGACATGCGGTCTGGTACCCATGGTAACTAGGTTGTGTTTATATTAGTACTATACTTAGCACTTTAATCCCTTCTACTCCCCCTATCAGGGGAGGTCTATACGGCCTGCCTGATTACCCTCACCAAATATAACAACAAGACATGCGGTCTGGGACCCATGGTAACTAGGTTGTGTTTTAAGTAGTACTATTCTTAGCACTTTAATCCCTTCTACTCTCCCTATCGGGGGAGGTCTATACGGCCTGCCTGATTACCCTCACCAAATATAACAACAAGACATGTGGTCTGGGACCCATGGAAACTAGGTTGTGTTAAGTAGTACTGTTCTTATTAGTTTAATACCTGTTACTCACCCTATCGGGGAAGGTCTATATGGCCTGCATGATTACCATGACAAAATATAATAATAAGACATGCGGTCTGGGACCCATGGTAACTAGGTTGTGTTAAGTAGTACTATTCTTAGCACTTTAATTCCTGTTACTCCCCCTATCGGGGGAGGTCTATATGGCCTGCCTGATTACCCTGACAAAATATAATAATAAGACATGCGGTCTGGGACCCATGGTAACTAGGTTGTGTTTTAAGTAGTACTATTCTTAGCACTTTAATTCTTGTAACTCCCCCTATCGGAGGAGGTCTATACGGCCTGCCTGATTACCCTGACCAAATATAACAACAAGACATGCAGTCTGGTACCCATGGTAACTAGGTTGTGTTTATATTAGTACTATTCTTAGCACTTTAATCCCTTCTACTCTCCCTATCAGGGGAGGTCTATACGGCCTGCCTGATTACCCTCACCAAATATAACAACAAGACATGCGGTCTGGGACCCATGGTAACTAGGTTGTGTTTTAAGTAGTACTATTCTTAGCACTTTAATCCCTTCTACTCCCCCTATCGGGGAAGGTCTATACGGCCTGCCTGATTACCCTCACCAAATATAACAACAAGACATGTGGTCTGGGACCCATGGTAACTAGGTTGTGTTTTAAGTAGTACTATTCTTAGCACTTTAATCCCTTCTACTCTCCCTATCGGGGGAGGTCTATACGGCCTGCCTGATTACCCTCACCAAATATAACAACAAGACATGTGGTCAGGGACCCATGGAAACTAGGTTGTGTTAAGTAGTACTGTTCTTATTAGTTTAATACCTATTACTCACCCTATCGGGGGAGGTCTATATGGCCTGCATGATTACCATGACAAAATATAATAATAAGACATGCGGCTGGGACCCATGGTAAGGTTGTGTTAAATGTGTTACAATAATGTTAAGCAGATATGAGTGCTGGCTGCTGGCACAGCAATTAACCACAGTATATGCTGTGTAAGCCTGACACACAGGCCTGATAGAAAATGAAATTAGATTACACTAGCAAAATGATTTAAAAGTTTTGTTGTTTAAATTTACAATAATGTTAAGCAGATATGAGTGGTTGCTGGCACAGAGCAATTAACCACAGTATATGCTGTGTGAGCCTAAGACACAGGCCTGATAGAAAATGAAATTAGATTACACTAGCAAAATGATTTAAAAGTTGTTGTTTTTTTAATTTAAAATAATGTTAAGCAGATATGAGTGGTGGCTGCTGGCACAGCAATTAACCACAGTATATGCTGTGTAAGCCTGACACACAGGCCTGATAGAAAATGAAATTAGATTACACTAGCAAAATGATTTAAAAGCTTTGTTGTTTAAATTTACACTAATGTTAAGCAGATATCAGTGGTGGCACTAATCACAGTATATGCTGTGAGCCTCACACACAGGCTGAAAGCCAGGCAAATGCAAATAAAATTACAAATAAAAATAAATAAAAAAACGACTGAAGTTCTAGCCCTAAAAAGGGCTTTTTGGGGTGCTGTCCTTACAGCAGAGATTAGATGAGTCCTTCAGAACTGTAGTGGACACTAAATACACTAGCCTAGCTATCTATTTGTCTGTAATGTCAGCAGCAGCAACACTAAAGCTCCTCTCACTAAGAAAGCAAGATCGTAATGATTCTAAAATGGCTGCTGCCCAGGAGCTGGGAGGGTCTGTGAGGGAGTGTCTGCTGCTGATTGGCTCAAATGTGTCAGAAGGCTGTGAGATACAGGGTCAAAGTTTCCTCAATGATGACGAATAGGGGGCGGATCGAACATTGCATATGTTCGCCTGCAGCGGCGAACGTGAACAAGCTATGTTCGCCAGGAACTGTTCTCCGGCGAACTGTTCGCGACATCACTATACCTTTAATGAATAGCTCAGGGAGCAGTTAGCAAACTCATTGTGCTTATTTTACAAGTGGTGCACCCTATACATTTAATGAATAGCTCAGAGAGCACTGTTAGCAAACTCATTCGCCTAGATTTAGAGTTTGGCGTTAGCCGTCAAAACCAGTGTTAGGGGCTCCCTTTAGAGTCAGTCAGGAAAGGGTCTAACGCTCACTTTTCAGCCGCGACTTTTCCATACCGCAGATCCGCCTACGCCATTTGCGTATCCTATCTTTTCAATGGGATCTTTCTAACGCTGGTATTTAGAGTCTTGGCTGAAGTGAGCGTTAGAAATCTAACGACAAGACTCCAGCCGCAGCAAAAAGCCAGGAGTTAAGAGCTTTCTGGGCTAACGCCGGTTCATAAAGCTCTTATCTACTGTGCTCTAAAGTACACTAACACCCATAAACTACCTATGTACCCCTAAACCGAGGTCCCCCCACATCGCCGCCACTCTATTAAATTTTTTTAACCCCTAATCTGCCGACTGCACACCGCCGCCACCTACGTTATCCCTATGTACCCCTAATCTGCTGCCCCTAACACCGCCGACCCCTATATGATATTTATTAACCCCTAATCTTCCACCCCAAACGTCGCCGCCACCTACCTAAAGTTATTAACCACTAATCTGCCGACCGGACCTCACCGCTACTATAATAAAGTTATTAACCCTTAATCCGCCTCACTCCCGCCTCAATAACCCTATAATAAATAGTATTAACCCCTAATCTGCCCTCCCTAACATGACCGACACCTAACTTCAAGTATTAACCCCTAATCTGCCGACCGGACCTCACCGCTACTCTATTAAGTTTATTAACCCCTAAAGCTAAGTCTAACCCTAACACTAACACCCCCCTAAGTTAAATATAATTTAAATCTAACGAAATAAATTAACTCTTATTAAATAAATTATTCCTATTTAAAGCTAAATACTTACCTGTAAAATAAACCCTAATATAGCTACAATATAACAAATAATTATATTGTAGCTATTTTAGGATTAATACTTATTTTACAGGCAACTTTGTATTTATTTTAACCATGTACAATAGCTATTAAATAGTTAATAACTATTTAATAGTTAACTAGTTAAAATAATTACAAAATTACCTGTAAAATAAATCCTAACCTAAGTTACAATTAAACCTAACACTACACTATCAATAAATTAATTAAATAAAATACCTACAATTATCTACAATTAAACCTAACACTACAGGCAAAAGAGCTAAGTTAGATTAGGGGTATGTGGGTGGTGGGTTGCAATGTTGGGGGGGTATTGTATGTTTTTTTTTTACAGGCAAAAGAGCAAGATTCTTTGGGGAATGCCCCGCAAAAGGCCCTTTTAAGGGCTGGTAAGGTAAAATAGCTTTTCTATTTTTATTTTAGAATAGGGTAGGGCATTTTTTTATTTTGGGGGGCTTTGTTATTTTATTAGGGGGCTTAGAGTAGGTGTAATTAGCTTAAAATTGTTGTAATATTTTTATAATGTTTGTAAATATTTTTTTATTTTTTGTAACAGTTCTTTTTTTATTTTTTGTAACTTAGTTCTTTTTTTATTTTTTGTAACTTAGTTCTTTTTTTTATTTTTTGTAACTTAGTTCTGTTTTATTTTTTGTACTTTAGTTAGTTTATTTATTTGTATTTAATTAATTTATTGATAGTGTAGTGTTAGGTTTAATTGTAGATAATTGTAGGTAATTTATTTAATTAATTTATTGATAGTGTGGTGTTAGGTTTAATTGTAACTTAGGTTAGGATTTATTTTACAGGTAATTTTGTAATTATTTTAACTAGGTAGCTATTAAATAGTTCTTAACTAATTAATAGCTATTGTACCTGGTGAAAATAAATACAAAGTTGCCTGTAAAATAAATATAAATCCTAAAATAGCTACAATATAATTATTCGTTATATTGTAGCTATATTAGGGTTTATTTTACAGGTAAATATTTAGCTTTAAATAGGATTAATTTATTTAATAAGAGTTAATTTATTTCGTTAGATTTAAATTATATTTAATTTAGGGGGGTGTTAGTGTTAGGGTTAGACTTAGCTTTAGGGGTTAATAAATTTATTAGAGTAGCGGTGAGGTCTGGTTGGCAGATTAGGGGTTAATACTTGAAGTTAGGTGTCGGTGATGTTAGGGAGGGCAGATTAGGGGTTAATACTATTTATTATAGGGTTATTGAGGCGGGAGTGAGGCGGATTAGGGGTTAATAACTTTATTATAGTAGCAGTGAGGTCCGGTCGGCAGATTAGGGGTTAATAATTGTAGGTAGGTGGAGGCGACGTTGGGGGCGGCAGATTAGGGGTTAATAAATATAATATAGGGGTCGGCGGTGTTAGGGGCAGCAGATTAGGGGTACATAGGGATAACGTAGGTTGCGGCGGTGTACGGAGCAGCAGATTAGGGGTTAAAAAAAATATGCAGGGGTCAGCGATAGCAGGGGCGGCAGATTAGGGGTTAATAAGTGTAAGGTTAGGGGTGTTTAGAATCAGGGTACATGTTAGGGTGTTAGGTGCAGACTTAGGAAGTGTTTCCCCATAGGAAACAATGGGGCTGTGTTAGGAGCTGAACGCTGCTCTTTTGCAGGTGTTAGGTTTTTTTACAGCTCAAACAGCCCCATTGTTTCCTATGGGAGAATCGTGCACGAGCACGTTTTTGAAGCTGGCCGCGTCCGTAAGCACTGCTGGTATTGAGAGTTGCAGTGGCGGTAAATATGCTCTACGCTCCCTTTTGTGAGCCTAACGCAGCCCTTCTGTGAACTCTCAATACCAGCGGTATTTAAAAGGTGCGGGGGGAAAAAAGCCAGCGTTAGCTACGCGGGTCGTTACCGACAAAACTCTAAATCTAGCCGATTGTGTTTATATGTATACGTTTAATGAAAAGCTCAGGGAGCAGTTAGCAAACTCATTGTGCTTATTTTACAAGTGGAGCACCCTATACGTTTAATGAGTAACTCAGGGAGTAGTTAGCAAACTCATTGTGCTTATTTACAAGTGGCGCACCCTATACGTTTAATGAAAAGCTCAGGGAGCAGTTAGCAAACTCATTGTGCTTATTTACAAGTGGCGCAGCCTATACGTTTAATGAAAAGCTCAGGGAGCAGTTAGCAAACTCATTGTGCTTATTTACAAGTGGCGCACCCTATACGTTTAATGAAAAGCTCAGGGAGCAGTTAGCAAACTCATTGTGCTTATTTTACAAGTGGCGCACCCTATACGTTTAATGAGTAACTCAGGGAGTAGTTAGCAAACTCATTGTGCTTATTTTACAAGTGGCGCACCCTATACGTTTAATGAATAGCTCAGGGAGTAGTTAGCAAACTCATTGTGCTTATTTTACAAGTGGTGCATCCTATACGTTTAATGAATAGCTCAGGGAGCAGTTAGCAAACTCATTGTGCTTATTTTACAAGTGGCGCACCCTATACGTTTAATGAGTAGCTCAGGGAGTAGTTAGCAAACTCATTGTGCTTATTTTACAAGTGGCGCACCCTATACGTTTAATGAATAGCTCAGGGAGCAGTTAGCAAATTCATTGTGCTTATTTTACAAGTGGCGCACCCTATACATTTAATAAATAGCTCAGGGAGCAGTTAGCAAACTCATTGTGCTTATTTACACGTGGCGCACCCTATACGTTTAATGAATAGCTCAGGGAGCAGTTAGCAAACTCATTGTGCTTATTTACAAGTGGCGCTCCCTATACGTTTAATGAATAGCTCAGGGAGCAGTTAGCAAACTCATTGTGCTTATTTTACAAGTGGCGCACCCTATACGTTTAATGAATAGCTCAGGGAGCAGTTAGCAAACTCATTGTGCTTATTTTACAAGTGGCGCACCCTATACGTTTAATGAATAGCTCAGGGAGCAGTTAGCAAACTCATTGTGCTTATTTTACAAGTGGCGCACCCTATACGTTTAATGAATAGCTCAGGGAGCGCTGTTAGCAAACTGATTGTGCTTATTTACAAGTGGTGCATCCTATACATTTAATGAATAGCTCAGGGAGCAGTTAGCAAACTCATTGTGCTTATTTACAAGTGGTGCATCCTATACATTTAATGAATAGCTCAGGGAGAAGTTAGCAAACTCATTGTGCTTATTTTACAAGTGGTGCACCCTATACATTTAATGAATAGCTCAGGGAGCAGTTAGCAAACTCATTGTGCTTATTTTACAAGTGGTGCACCCTATACATTTAATGAATAGCTCAGGGAGCAGATAGCAAACTCATTGTGCTTATTTTACAAGTGGCGCACCCTATACGTTTAATGAATAGCTCAGGGAGCAGTTAGCAAACTCATTGTGCTTATTTTACAAGTGGTGCACCCTATACATTTAATGAATAGCTCACGGAGCAGATAGCAAACTCATTGTGCTTATTTTACAAGTGGCGCACCCTATACGTTTAATGAATAGCTCAGGGAGCAGTTAGCAAACTCATTGTGCTTATTTTACAAGTGGCGCACCCTATACGTTTAATGAATAGCTCAGGGAGCGCTGTTAGCAAACTGATTGTGCTTATTTACAAGTGGTGCATCCTATACATTTAATGAATAGCTCAGGGAGCAGTTAGCAAACTCATTGTGCTTATTTACAAGTGGTGCATCCTATACATTTAATGAATAGCTCAGGGAGAAGTTAGCAAACTCATTGTGCTTATTTTACAAGTGGTGCACCCTATACATTTAATGAATAGCTCAGGGAGCAGTTAGCAAACTCATTGTGCTTATTTTACAAGTGGTGCACCCTATACATTTAATGAATAGCTCAGGGAGCAGATAGCAAACTCATTGTGCTTATTTTACAAGTGGCGCACCCTATACGTTTAATGAATAGCTCAGGGAGCAGTTAGCAAACTCATTGTGCTTATTTTACAAGTGGTGCACCCTATACATTTAATGAATAGCTCAGGGAGCAGATAGCAAACTCATTGTGCTTATTTTACAAGTGGCGCACCCTATACGTTTAATGAATAGCTCAGGGAGCAGTTAGCAAACTCATTGTGCTTATTTACAAGTGGCGCACCCTATACGTTTAATGAATAGCTCAGGGAGCAGATAGCAAACTCATTGTGCTTATTTTACAAGTGGCGCACCCTATACGTTTAATGAATAGCTCAGGGAGCAGTTAGCAAACTCATTGTGCTTATTTACAAGTGGCGCACCCTATACATTTAATAAATAGCTCAGGGAGCAGTTAGCAAACTCATTGTGCTTATTTACACGTGGCGCACCCTATACGTTTAATGAATAGCTCAGGGAGCAGTTAGCAAACTCATTGTGCTTATTTACAAGTGGCGCTCCCTATACGTTTAATGAATAGCTCAGGGAGCAGTTAGCAAACTCATTGTGCTTATTTTACAAGTGGCGCACCCTATACGTTTAATGAATAGCTCAGGGAGCAGTTAGCAAACTCACTGTGCTTATTTACAAGTGGCGCACCCTATACGTTTAATGAATAGCTCAGGGAGCAGTTAGCAAACTCATTGTGCTTATTTTACAAGTGGCGCACCCTATACGTTTAATGAATAGCTCAGGGAGCAGTTAGCAAACTCATTGTGCTTATTTTACAAGTGGCGCACCCTATACGTTTAATGAATAGCTCAGGGAGCGCTGTTAGCAAACTGATTGTGCTTATTTACAAGTGGTGCATCCTATACATTTAGTGAATAGCTCAGGGAGCAGTTAGCAAACTCATTGTGCTTATTTACAAGTGGTGCATCCTATACATTTAATGAATAGCTCAGGGAGAAGTTAGCAAACTCATTGTGCTTATTTTACAAGTGGTGCACCCTATACATTTAATGAATAGCTCAGGGAGCAGTTAGCAAACTCATTGTGCTTATTTTACAAGTGGTGCACCCTATACATTTAATGAATAGCTCAGGGAGCAGTTAGCAAACTCATTGTGCTTATTTTACAAGTGGCGCACCCTATACGTTTAATGAATAGCTCAGGGAGCAGTTAGCAAACTCATTGTGCTTATTTTACAAGTGGTGCACCCTATACATTTAATGAATAGCTCACGGAGCAGATAGCAAACTCATTGTGCTTATTTTACAAGTGGCGCACCCTATACGTTTAATGAATAGCTCAGGGAGCAGTTAGCAAACTCATTGTGCTTATTTACAAGTGGCGCACCCTATACGTTTAATGAATAGCTCAGGGAGCAGATAGCAAACTCATTGTGCTTATTTTACAAGTGGCGCACCCTATACGTTTAATGAATAGCTCAGGGAGCAGTTAGCAAACTCATTGTGCTTATTTACAAGTGGCGCACCCTATACATTTAATGAATAGCTCAGGGAGCAGTTAGCAAACTCATTGTGCTTATTTTACAAGTGGCGCACCCTATACGTTTAATGAGTAGCTCAGGGAGTAGTTAGCAAACTCATTGTGCTTATTTTACAAGTGGCGCACCCTATACATTTAATGAATACCTCTGGGAGCAGTTAGCAAACTCATTGTGCTTATTTACAAGTGGCGCACCCTATACGTTTAATGAATAGCTCAGGGAGCAGTTAGCAAACTCATTGTGCTTATTTTACAAGTGGCGCACCCTATACGTTTAATGAATAGCTCAGGGAGCAGATAGCAAACTCATTGTGCTTATTTTACAAGTGGCGCACCCTATAAGTTTAACGAATAGCTCAGGGAGCAGTTAGCAAACTCATTGTGCTTATTTACAAGTGGCTCATCCTATACGTTTAATGAATAGCTCAGGGAGCAGTTAGCAAACTCATTGTGCTTATTTTACAAGTGGCGCACCCTATACGTTTAATGAATAGCTCAGGGAGCAGTTAGCAAACTCATTGTGCTTATTTTACAAGTGGCGCACCCTATACATTTAATGAATAGCTCAGGGAGCAGATAGCAAACTCATTGTGCTTATTTTACAAGTGGCGCACCCTATACGTTTAATGAATAGCTCAGGGAGCAGTTAGCAAACTCATTGTGCTTATTTTACAAGTGGTGCACCCTATACATTTAATGAATAGCTCACGGAGCAGATAGCAAACTCATTGTGCTTATTTTACAAGTGGCGCACCCTATACGTTTAATGAATAGCTCAGGGAGCAGTTAGCAAACTCATTGTGCTTATTTACAAGTGGCGCACCCTATACGTTTAATGAATAGCTCAGGGAGCAGATAGCAAACTCATTGTGCTTATTTTACAAGTGGCGCACCCTATACGTTTAATGAATAGCTCAGGGAGCAGTTAGCAAACTCATTGTGCTTATTTACAAGTGGCGCACCCTATACATTTAATAAATAGCTCAGGGAGCAGTTAGCAAACTCATTGTGCTTATTTACACGTGGCGCACCCTATACGTTTAATGAATAGCTCAGGGAGCAGTTAGCAAACTCATTGTGCTTATTTACAAGTGGCGCTCCCTATACGTTTAATGAATAGCTCAGGGAGCAGTTAGCAAACTCATTGTGCTTATTTTACAAGTGGCGCACCCTATACGTTTAATGAATAGCTCAGGGAGCAGTTAGCAAACTCACTGTGCTTATTTACAAGTGGCGCACCCTATACGTTTAATGAATAGCTCAGGGAGCAGTTAGCAAACTCATTGTGCTTATTTTACAAGTGGCGCACCCTATACGTTTAATGAATAGCTCAGGGAGCAGTTAGCAAACTCATTGTGCTTATTTTACAAGTGGCGCACCCTATACGTTTAATGAATAGCTCAGGGAGCGCTGTTAGCAAACTGATTGTGCTTATTTACAAGTGGTGCATCCTATACATTTAATGAATAGCTCAGGGAGCAGTTAGCAAACTCATTGTGCTTATTTACAAGTGGTGCATCCTATACATTTAATGAATAGCTCAGGGAGAAGTTAGCAAACTCATTGTGCTTATTTTACAAGTGGTGCATCCTATACATTTAGTGAATAGCTCAGGGAGCAGTTAGCAAACTCATTGTGCTTATTTTACAAGTGGTGCACCCTATACATTTAATGAATAGCTCAGGGAGCAGATAGCAAACTCATTGTGCTTATTTTACAAGTGGCGCACCCTATACGTTTAATGAATAGCTCAGGGAGCAGTTAGCAAACTCATTGTGCTTATTTTACAAGTGGTGCACCCTATACATTTAATGAATAGCTCACGGAGCAGATAGCAAACTCATTGTGCTTATTTTACAAGTGGCGCACCCTATACGTTTAATGAATAGCTCAGGGAGCAGTTAGCAAACTCATTGTGCTTATTTACAAGTGGCGCACCCTATACGTTTAATGAATAGCTCAGGGAGCAGATAGCAAACTCATTGTGCTTATTTTACAAGTGGCGCACCCTATACGTTTAATGAATAGCTCAGGGAGCAGTTAGCAAACTCATTGTGCTTATTTACAAGTGGCGCACCCTATACATTTAATGAATAGCTCAGGGAGCAGTTAGCAAACTCATTGTGCTTATTTTACAAGTGGCGCACCCTATACGTTTAATGAGTAGCTCAGGGAGTAGTTAGCAAACTCATTGTGCTTATTTTACAAGTGGCGCACCCTATACATTTAATGAATACCTCTGGGAGCAGTTAGCAAACTCATTGTGCTTATTTACAAGTGGCGCACCCTATACGTTTAATGAATAGCTCAGGGAGCAGTTAGCAAACTCATTGTGCTTATTTTACAAGTGGCGCACCCTATACGTTTAATGAATAGCTCAGGGAGCAGATAGCAAACTCATTGTGCTTATTTTACAAGTGGCGCACCCTATAAGTTTAACGAATAGCTCAGGGAGCAGTTAGCAAACTCATTGTGCTTATTTACAAGTGGCTCATCCTATACGTTTAATGAATAGCTCAGGGAGCAGTTAGCAAACTCATTGTGCTTATTTTACAAGTGGTGCACCCTATAGGTTTAATGAATAGCTCAGGGAGCAGTTAGCAAACTCATTGTGCTTATTTTACAAGTGGCGCACCCTATACATTTAATGAATAGCTCAGGGAGCAGATAGCAAACTCATTGTGCTTATTTTACAAGTGGCGCACCCTATACGTTTAATGAATAGCTCAGGGAGAAGTTAGCAAACTCATTGTGCTTATTTACAAGTGGCGCACCCTATACGTTTAATGAATAGCTCAGGGAGCGCTGTTAGCAAACTCATTGTGCTTATTTTACAAGTGGCGCACCCTATACGTTTAATGAATAGCTCAGGGAGCAGATAGCAAACTCATTGTGCTTATTTTACAAGTGGCGCACCCTATACGTTTAATGAATAGCTCAGGGAGCAGATAGCAAACTCATTGTGCTTATTTACAAGTGGTGCACCCTATACGTCTAATGAATAGCTCAGGGAGCAGTTAGCAAACTCATTGTGCTTATTTTACAAGTGGCGCACCCTATACGTTTAATGAATAGCTCAGGGAGCAGTTAGCAAACTCATTGTGCTTATTTTACAAGTGGCGCACCCTATACGTTTAATGAATAGCTCAGGGGGCAGTTAGCAAACTCATTGTGCTTATTTTACAAGTGGCGCACCCTATACGTTTAATGAATAGCTCAGGGAGCAGTTAGCAAACTCATTGTGCTTATTTACAAGTGGTGCACCCTATACGTTTAATGAATAGCTCAGGGAGCAGATAGCAAACTCATTGTGCTTATTTTACAAGTGGCGCACCCTATACGTTTAATGAATAGCTCAGGGGGCAGTTAGCAAACTCATTGTGCTTATTTTACAAGTGGCACACCCTATACATTTAATGAATAGCTCAGGGAGCAGTTAGCAAACTCATTGTGCTTATTTACAAGTGGCGCACCCTATACGTTTAATGAAAAGCTCAGGGAGCAGTTAGCAAACTCATTGTGCTTATTTTACAAGTGGCGCACCCTATACGTTTAATGAGTAACTCAGGGAGTAGTTAGCAAACTCATTGTGCTTATTTTACAAGTGGCGCACCCTATACGTTTAATGAATAGCTCAGGGAGCAGTTAGCAAACTCATTGTGCTTATTTTACAAGTGGTGCATCCTATACGTTTAATGAATAGCTCAGGGAGCAGTTAGCAAACTCATTGTGCTTATTTTACAAGTGGCGCACCCTATACGTTTAATGAGTAGCTCAGGGAGTAGTTAGCAAACTCATTGTGCTTATTTTACAAGTGGCGCACCCTATACGTTTAATGAATAGCTCAGGGAGCAGTTAGCAAATTCATTGTGCTTATTTTACAAGTGGCGCACCCTATACATTTAATAAATAGCTCAGGGAGCAGTTAGCAAACTCATTGTGCTTATTTACACGTGGCGCACCCTATACGTTTAATGAATAGCTCAGGGAGCAGTTAGCAAACTCATTGTGCTTATTTACAAGTGGCGCTCCCTATACGTTTAATGAATAGCTCAGGGAGCAGTTAGCAAACTCATTGTGCTTATTTTACAAGTGGCGCACCCTATACGTTTAATGAATAGCTCAGGGAGCAGTTAGCAAACTCATTGTGCTTATTTTACAAGTGGCGCACCCTATACGTTTAATGAATAGCTCAGGGAGCAGTTAGCAAACTCATTGTGCTTATTTTACAAGTGGCGCACCCTATACGTTTAATGAATAGCTCAGGGAGCGCTGTTAGCAAACTGATTGTGCTTATTTACAAGTGGTGCATCCTATACATTTAATGAATAGCTCAGGGAGCAGTTAGCAAACTCATTGTGCTTATTTACAAGTGGTGCATCCTATACATTTAATGAATAGCTCAGGGAGAAGTTAGCAAACTCATTGTGCTTATTTTACAAGTGGTGCACCCTATACATTTAATGAATAGCTCAGGGAGCAGTTAGCAAACTCATTGTGCTTATTTTACAAGTGGTGCACCCTATACATTTAATGAATAGCTCAGGGAGCAGATAGCAAACTCATTGTGCTTATTTTACAAGTGGCGCACCCTATACGTTTAATGAATAGCTCAGGGAGCAGTTAGCAAACTCATTGTGCTTATTTTACAAGTGGTGCACCCTATACATTTAATGAATAGCTCACGGAGCAGATAGCAAACTCATTGTGCTTATTTTACAAGTGGCGCACCCTATACGTTTAATGAATAGCTCAGGGAGCAGTTAGCAAACTCATTGTGCTTATTTTACAAGTGGCGCACCCTATACGTTTAATGAATAGCTCAGGGAGCGCTGTTAGCAAACTGATTGTGCTTATTTACAAGTGGTGCATCCTATACATTTAATGAATAGCTCAGGGAGCAGTTAGCAAACTCATTGTGCTTATTTACAAGTGGTGCATCCTATACATTTAATGAATAGCTCAGGGAGAAGTTAGCAAACTCATTGTGCTTATTTTACAAGTGGTGCACCCTATACATTTAATGAATAGCTCAGGGAGCAGTTAGCAAACTCATTGTGCTTATTTTACAAGTGGTGCACCCTATACATTTAATGAATAGCTCAGGGAGCAGATAGCAAACTCATTGTGCTTATTTTACAAGTGGCGCACCCTATACGTTTAATGAATAGCTCAGGGAGCAGTTAGCAAACTCATTGTGCTTATTTTACAAGTGGTGCACCCTATACATTTAATGAATAGCTCACGGAGCAGATAGCAAACTCATTGTGCTTATTTTACAAGTGGCGCACCCTATACGTTTAATGAATAGCTCAGGGAGCAGTTAGCAAACTCATTGTGCTTATTTACAAGTGGCGCACCCTATACGTTTAATGAATAGCTCAGGGAGCAGTTAGCAAACTCATTGTGCTTATTTTACAAGTGGCGCACCCTATACGTTTAATGAATAGCTCAGGGAGCAGTTAGCAAACTCATTGTGCTTATTTACAAGTGGCGCACCCTATACATTTAATAAATAGCTCAGGGAGCAGTTAGCAAACTCATTGTGCTTATTTACACGTGGCGCACCCTATACGTTTAATGAATAGCTCAGGGAGCAGTTAGCAAACTCATTGTGCTTATTTACAAGTGGCGCTCCCTATACGTTTAATGAATAGCTCAGGGAGCAGTTAGCAAACTCATTGTGCTTATTTTACAAGTGGCGCACCCTATACGTTTAATGAATAGCTCAGGGAGCAGTTAGCAAACTCACTGTGCTTATTTACAAGTGGCGCACCCTATACGTTTAATGAATAGCTCAGGGAGCAGTTAGCAAACTCATTGTGCTTATTTTACAAGTGGCGCACCCTATACGTTTAATGAATAGCTCAGGGAGCAGTTAGCAAACTCATTGTGCTTATTTTACAAGTGGCGCACCCTATACGTTTAATGAATAGCTCAGGGAGCGCTGTTAGCAAACTGATTGTGCTTATTTACAAGTGGTGCATCCTATACATTTAGTGAATAGCTCAGGGAGCAGTTAGCAAACTCATTGTGCTTATTTACAAGTGGTGCATCCTATACATTTAATGAATAGCTCAGGGAGAAGTTAGCAAACTCATTGTGCTTATTTTACAAGTGGTGCACCCTATACATTTAATGAATAGCTCAGGGAGCAGTTAGCAAACTCATTGTGCTTATTTTACAAGTGGTGCACCCTATACATTTAATGAATAGCTCAGGGAGCAGATAGCAAACTCATTGTGCTTATTTTACAAGTGGCGCACCCTATACGTTTAATGAATAGCTCAGGGAGCAGTTAGCAAACTCATTGTGCTTATTTTACAAGTGGTGCACCCTATACATTTAATGAATAGCTCAGGGAGCAGATAGCAAACTCATTGTGCTTATTTTACAAGTGGCGCACCCTATACGTTTAATGAATAGCTCAGGGAGCAGTTAGCAAACTCATTGTGCTTATTTACAAGTGGCGCACCCTATACGTTTAATGAATAGCTCAGGGAGCAGATAGCAAACTCATTGTGCTTATTTTACAAGTGGCGCACCCTATACGTTTAATGAATAGCTCAGGGAGCAGTTAGCAAACTCATTGTGCTTATTTACAAGTGGCGCACCCTATACATTTAATGAATAGCTCAGGGAGCAGTTAGCAAACTCATTGTGCTTATTTTACAAGTGGCGCACCCTATACGTTTAATGAGTAGCTCAGGGAGTAGTTAGCAAACTCATTGTGCTTATTTTACAAGTGGCGCACCCTATACATTTAATGAATACCTCTGGGAGCAGTTAGCAAACTCATTGTGCTTATTTACAAGTGGCGCACCCTATACGTTTAATGAATAGCTCAGGGAGCAGTTAGCAAACTCATTGTGCTTATTTTACAAGTGGCGCACCCTATACGTTTAATGAATAGCTCAGGGAGCAGATAGCAAACTCATTGTGCTTATTTTACAAGTGGCGCACCCTATAAGTTTAACGAATAGCTCAGGGAGCAGTTAGCAAACTCATTGTGCTTATTTACAAGTGGCTCATCCTATACGTTTAATGAATAGCTCAGGGAGCAGTTAGCAAACTCATTGTGCTTATTTTACAAGTGGCGCACCCTATACGTTTAATGAATAGCTCAGGGAGCAGTTAGCAAACTCATTGTGCTTATTTTACAAGTGGCGCACCCTATACATTTAATGAATAGCTCAGGGAGCAGATAGCAAACTCATTGTGCTTATTTTACAAGTGGCGCACCCTATACGTTTAATGAATAGCTCAGGGAGCAGTTAGCAAACTCATTGTGCTTATTTTACAAGTGGTGCACCCTATACATTTAATGAATAGCTCACGGAGCAGATAGCAAACTCATTGTGCTTATTTTACAAGTGGCGCACCCTATACGTTTAATGAATAGCTCAGGGAGCAGTTAGCAAACTCATTGTGCTTATTTACAAGTGGCGCACCCTATACGTTTAATGAATAGCTCAGGGAGCAGATAGCAAACTCATTGTGCTTATTTTACAAGTGGCGCACCCTATACGTTTAATGAATAGCTCAGGGAGCAGTTAGCAAACTCATTGTGCTTATTTACAAGTGGCGCACCCTATACATTTAATAAATAGCTCAGGGAGCAGTTAGCAAACTCATTGTGCTTATTTACACGTGGCGCACCCTATACGTTTAATGAATAGCTCAGGGAGCAGTTAGCAAACTCATTGTGCTTATTTACAAGTGGCGCTCCCTATACGTTTAATGAATAGCTCAGGGAGCAGTTAGCAAACTCATTGTGCTTATTTTACAAGTGGCGCACCCTATACGTTTAATGAATAGCTCAGGGAGCAGTTAGCAAACTCACTGTGCTTATTTACAAGTGGCGCACCCTATACGTTTAATGAATAGCTCAGGGAGCAGTTAGCAAACTCATTGTGCTTATTTTACAAGTGGCGCACCCTATACGTTTAATGAATAGCTCAGGGAGCAGTTAGCAAACTCATTGTGCTTATTTTACAAGTGGCGCACCCTATACGTTTAATGAATAGCTCAGGGAGCGCTGTTAGCAAACTGATTGTGCTTATTTACAAGTGGTGCATCCTATACATTTAATGAATAGCTCAGGGAGCAGTTAGCAAACTCATTGTGCTTATTTACAAGTGGTGCATCCTATACATTTAATGAATAGCTCAGGGAGAAGTTAGCAAACTCATTGTGCTTATTTTACAAGTGGTGCACCCTATACATTTAATGAATAGCTCAGGGAGCAGTTAGCAAACTCATTGTGCTTATTTTACAAGTGGTGCACCCTATACATTTAATGAATAGCTCAGGGAGCAGTTAGCAAACTCATTGTGCTTATTTTACAAGTGGCGCACCCTATACGTTTAATGAATAGCTCAGGGAGCAGTTAGCAAACTCATTGTGCTTATTTTACAAGTGGTGCACCCTATACATTTAATGAATAGCTCACGGAGCAGATAGCAAACTCATTGTGCTTATTTTACAAGTGGCGCACCCTATACGTTTAATGAATAGCTCAGGGAGCAGTTAGCAAACTCATTGTGCTTATTTACAAGTGGCGCACCCTATACGTTTAATGAATAGCTCAGGGAGCAGATAGCAAACTCATTGTGCTTATTTTACAAGTGGCGCACCCTATACGTTTAATGAATAGCTCAGGGAGCAGTTAGCAAACTCATTGTGCTTATTTACAAGTGGCGCACCCTATACATTTAATGAATAGCTCAGGGAGCAGTTAGCAAACTCATTGTGCTTATTTTACAAGTGGCGCACCCTATACGTTTAATGAGTAGCTCAGGGAGTAGTTAGCAAACTCATTGTGCTTATTTTACAAGTGGCGCACCCTATACATTTAATGAATACCTCTGGGAGCAGTTAGCAAACTCATTGTGCTTATTTACAAGTGGCGCACCCTATACGTTTAATGAATAGCTCAGGGAGCAGTTAGCAAACTCATTGTGCTTATTTTACAAGTGGCGCACCCTATACGTTTAATGAATAGCTCAGGGAGCAGATAGCAAACTCATTGTGCTTATTTTACAAGTGGCGCACCCTATAAGTTTAACGAATAGCTCAGGGAGCAGTTAGCAAACTCATTGTGCTTATTTACAAGTGGCTCATCCTATACGTTTAATGAATAGCTCAGGGAGCAGTTAGCAAACTCATTGTGCTTATTTTACAAGTGGTGCACCCTATAGGTTTAATGAATAGCTCAGGGAGCAGTTAGCAAACTCATTGTGCTTATTTTACAAGTGGCGCACCCTATACATTTAATGAATAGCTCAGGGAGCAGATAGCAAACTCATTGTGCTTATTTTACAAGTGGCGCACCCTATACGTTTAATGAATAGCTCAGGGAGAAGTTAGCAAACTCATTGTGCTTATTTACAAGTGGCGCACCCTATACGTTTAATGAATAGCTCAGGGAGCGCTGTTAGCAAACTCATTGTGCTTATTTTACAAGTGGCGCACCCTATACGTTTAATGAATAGCTCAGGGAGCAGATAGCAAACTCATTGTGCTTATTTTACAAGTGGCGCACCCTATACGTTTAATGAATAGCTCAGGGAGCAGATAGCAAACTCATTGTGCTTATTTACAAGTGGTGCACCCTATACGTCTAATGAATAGCTCAGGGAGCAGTTAGCAAACTCATTGTGCTTATTTTACAAGTGGCGCACCCTATACGTTTAATGAATAGCTCAGGGAGCAGTTAGCAAACTCATTGTGCTTATTTTACAAGTGGCGCACCCTATACGTTTAATGAATAGCTCAGGGGGCAGTTAGCAAACTCATTGTGCTTATTTTACAAGTGGCGCACCCTATACGTTTAATGAATAGCTCAGGGAGCAGTTAGCAAACTCATTGTGCTTATTTACAAGTGGTGCACCCTATACGTTTAATGAATAGCTCAGGGAGCAGATAGCAAACTCATTGTGCTTATTTTACAAGTGGCGCACCCTATACGTTTAATGAATAGCTCAGGGGGCAGTTAGCAAACTCATTGTGCTTATTTTACAAGTGGCACACCCTATACATTTAATGAATAGCTCAGGGAGCAGTTAGCAAACTCATTGTGCTTATTTACAAGTGGTGCACCCTATACGTTTAATGAATAGCTCAGGGAGCAGATAGCAAACTCATTGTGCTTATTTTACAAGTGGCGCACCCTATACGTTTAATGAATAGCTCAGGGAGCAGATAGCAAACTCATTGTGCTTATTTACAAGTGGTGCACCCTATACGTCTAATGAATAGCTCAGGGAGCAGTTAGCAAACTCATTGTGCTTATTTTACAAGTGGCGCACCCTATACGTTTAATGAATAGCTCAGGGACCAGATAGCAAACTCATTGTGCTTATTTTACAAGTGGCGCACCCTATAGGTTTAATGCATAGCTCAAGGAGCAGTTAGCAAACTCATTGTGCTTATTTTACAAGTGGCACACCCTATACATTTAATGAATAGCTCAGGGAGAAGTTAGCAAACTCATTGTGCTTATTTTGCAAGTGGCGCACCCTATACATTTAATGAATAGCTCAGGGAGCAATTAGCAAACTCATTGTGCTTATTTTACAAGTGGCGCACCCTATAGGTTTAATGAATAGCTCAGGGAGCAGTTAGTAAACTCATTGTGCTTATTTTACAAGTGGCGCACCCTATACATTTAATGAATAGCTCAGGGAGCAGATAGCAAACTCATTGTGCTTATTTTACAAGTGGCGCACCCTATACGTTTAATGAATAGCTCAGGGAGAAGTTAGCAAACTCATTGTGCTTATTTACAAGTGGCGCACCCTATACGTTTAATGAATAGCTCAGGGAGCGCTGTTAGCAAACTCATTGTGCTTATTTTACAAGTGGCGCACCCTATACGTTTAATGAATAGCTCAGGGAGCAGATAGCAAACTCATTGTGCTTATTTACAAGTGGCGCACCCTATACGTTTAATGAATAGCTCAGGGAGCAGATAGCAAACTCATTGTGCTTATTTACAAGTGGTGCACCCTATACGTCTAATGAATAGCTCAGGGAGCAGTTAGCAAACTCATTGTGCTTATTTTACAAGTGGCGCACCCTATACGTTTAATGAATAGCTCAGGGAGCAGTTAGCAAACTCATTGTGCTTATTTTACAAGTGGCGCACCCTATACGTTCAATGAATAGCTCAGGGAGCAGTTAGCAAACTCATTGTGCTTATTTTACAAGTGGTGCACCCTATACGTTTAATGAATAGCTCAGGGAGCGCTGTTATCAAACTCATTGTGCTTATTTTACAAGTGGTGCACCCTATACGTTTAATGAATAGCTCAGGGAGCGCTGTTAGCAAACTCATTGTGCTTATTTTACAAGTGGCGCACCCTATACATTAAATGAATAGCTCAGGGAGCAGTTAGCAAACTCATTGTGCTAATTTTACAAGTGGTGCACCCTATACATTTAATGAATAGCTCAGGGAGCGCTGTTAGCAAACTCATTGTGCTTATTTTACAAGTGGTGCACCCTATACGTTTAATGAATAGCTCAGGGAGCGCTGTTAGCAAACTCATTGTGCTTATTTTACAAGTGGTGTACCCTATACGTTTAATGAATAGCTCAGGGAGCAGTTAGCAAACTCATTGTTTTTATTTTACAAGTGGTGTACCCTATACGTTTAATGAATAGCTCAGGGAGCGCTGTTAGCAAATTCATTGTGCTTATTTACAAGTGGCGCACCCTATACGTTTAATGAATAGCTCAGGGAGCGCTGTTAGCAAACTCATTGTGCTTATTTTACAAGTGGTGCACCCTATACGTTTAATGAATAGCTCAGGGAACAGTTAGCAAACTCATTGTGCTTATTTTACAAGTGGTGCACCCTATACGTTTAATAAATATCTCAGGGAGCGCTGTTAGCAAACTCATTGTGCTTATTTTACAAGTGGCGCACCCTATAAGTTTAATGAATAGCTCAGGGAGCAGTTAGCAAACTCATTGTGCTTATTTTACAAGTGGTGCACCCTATACGTTTAATGAATAGCTTAGGGAGCGCTGTTAGCAAACTCATTGTGCTTATTTTACAAGTGGCGCACCCTATACGTTTAATGAATAGCTCAGGGAGCAGTTAGCAAACTCATTGTGCTTATTTTACAAGTGGCGCACCCTATACGTTTAATGAATAGCTCAGGGAGCAGTTAGCAAACTCATTGTGCTTATTTTACAAGTGGCGCACTCTATACGTTTAATGAATAGCTCAGGGAGCAGTTAGCAAACTCATTGTGCTTATTTACAAGTGGCGCACCCTATACATTTAATGAATAGCTCAGGGAGCACTGTTAGCAAACTCATTGTGCTTATTTTACAAGTGGCGCACCCTATACGTTTAATGAATAGCTCAAGGAGCAGTTAGCAAACTCATTGTGCTTATTTTACAAGTGGCGCACCCTATAGGTTTAATGAATAGCTCAGGGAGCGCTGTTAGCAAACTCATTGTGCTTATTTTACAAGTGGTGCACCCTATACGTTTAATGAATAGCTCAGGGAGCAGTTAGCAAACTCATTGTACTTATTTACAAGTGGCGCATCCTATACGTTTAATGAATAGCTCAGGGAGCAGTTAGCAAACTCATTGTGCTTATTTTACAAGTGGCGCACCCTATACGTTTAATAAATAGCTCAGGGAGCAGTTAGCAAACTCATTGTGCTTATTTTCAAGTGGCGCACCCTATACGTTTAATGAATAGCTCAGGGAGCAGTTAGCAAACTCATTGTGCTTATTTACAAGTGGCGCACCCTATACGTTTAATAAATAGCTCAGGGAGCTCTGTTAGCAAACTCATTGTGCTTATTTTACAAGTGGAGCACCCTATACGTTTAATGAATAGCTCAGGGAGCACTGTTAGCAAACTCATTATGCTTATTTTACAAGTGGCACACCCTATACGTTTAATGAATAGCTCAGGGAGCAGTTAGCAAACTCATTGTGCTTATTTACAAGTGGCGCACCCTATACGTTTAATGAATAGCTCAGGGAGCAGTTAGCAAACTCATTGTGCTTATTTTACAAGTGGCGTTCCCTATATGTTTAATGAATAGCTCAGGGAGCAGTTAGCAAACACACTGTGCTTATTTTACAAGTGGCGCTCCCTATACGTTTAATGAATAGCTCAGGGAGCAGTTAACAAACTAATTGTACTTATTTTACAAGTGGTGCACCCTATACGTTTAATGAATAGCTCAGGGAGCAGTTAGCAAACTCATTGTGCTTATTTTACAAGTGGCGCACCCTATACATTTAATGAATAGCTCAGGGAGCGCTGTTAGCAAACTCATTGTGCTTATTTTACAAGTGGCGCACCCTATACGTTTAATGAATAGCTCAGGGAGCGCTGTTAGCAAACTCATTGTGCTTATTTTACAAGTGGCGCACCCTATACGTTTAATGAATAGCTCAGGGAGCAGTTAGCAAACTCATTGTGCTTATTTTACAAGTGGCGCACCCTATACGTTTAATGAATAGCTCAGGGAGCAGTTAGCAAACTCATTGTGCTTATTTTACAAGTGGCGCACCCTATACATTTAATAAATAGCTCAGGGAGCAGTTAGCAAAGTCATTGTGCTTATTTTACAAGTGGCGCACCCTATACGTTTAATGAATAGCTCAGGGAGCGCTGTTAGCAAACTCATTGTGCTTATTTTACAAGTGGCGCACCCTATACGTTTAATGAATAGCTCAGGGAGCAGTTAGCAAACTCATTGTGCTTATTTTACAAGTGGCGCACCCTATACGTTTAATGAATAGCTCAGGGAGCGCTGTTAGCAAACTCATTGTGCTTATTTTACAAGTGGCGCACCCTATACGTTTAATGAATAGCTCAGGGAGCACTGTTAGCAAACTCATTGTGCTTATTTCCAAGTGGCGCACCCTATACGTTTAATGAATAGCTCAGGGAGCTGTTAGCAAACTCATTGTGCTTATTTACACGTGGCACACCCTATACGTTTAATGAATAGCTCAGGGAGCAGTTAGCAAACTCATTGTGCTTATTTACAAGTGGCGCACCCTATACGTTTAATAAATAGCTCAGGGAGCAGATAGCAAACTCATTGTGCTTATTTTACAAGTGGCGCACCCTATACGTTTAATGAATAGCTCAGGGAGCGCTGTTAGCAAACTCATTGTGCTTATTGTACAAGTGATCAGATAAGTCTTGTGCTCAAGCTCAATCCAAAATATCGCTGTAAAATGTAGCGCTTTACAAGACCTGAAGTAAAGCATAATTAGTACTAGTATAGCACAGCGCTTCACTAGTACTAAAGAAATCTATGACATTAATTTTACTGTGCTCCCCCTCACAAGCCTATTATGTGATGGGTTTAGCGCGGCCGCACCATATGACATAAAGATGTTAGCGCGTCCTAGACTATCACTCATACACTAAAAAATAAGTTATGGGTGCAAAAGTAAAAGCGCTATTAACTGCACTCGAATTATGTTAATTCTCAACAGAGCTCATATTTTTGCACTGCACCTGTAATCTAGGCCTTTGTTGAGTTGTATTATTCACTTAGCTCTCCTCACCAGATGTTTTCTATTAGCTGATACATCAGGATTGTCTAATAATAATAATTCTAATGCATGTGCTTTGTTCCTGCAGTGGTTTCTATGTCATCAGTCACTACTGCTTGCACCTAGCTCTTCATCAGCTTCTCTACACGTCACATCTTCTAGATCTTGTGCATACAGTTTCCTTACGCTGCTTAAAGGCCCACATGGAGAGATTCCCTGATGGCACGGTTGTGTCACAGGTGACACTGCTGCCGGAGATTCAAACTCCTGCTAATCCCTTGCATTCCCTCTCTGGCATCCAAGGGGTTATCTCTAGCGCTAACCCTAACCCCAAACCATATGGCATATGTCCTATAAACACCACCATCCTATTGGCTGATTTGAATTTTTCAGTCAATAGGAATGCAAGGGTACCTCAATATAAAAGGGGTACCTTGCATTTAATCTTCAGTTTGCGATGAACGATCTCATGAAGAGGACCTCCAAGTTGGACCGATGGACCTCCATCTGGACCTCCGCCTCTGCCCATCCACCGACCGATCCACCTCCATTGGAATGAAGATAGAAGATGCCGGATTCGCGATGGATGCAGATGGAGCCACCAAGATGAAGATGCTTCGTCGCTGGGATAAAGATCTTTTGCTGGACTTCAGGTACTGTGAGTACTGATTTTGGGGTTAGTGTTAGGGGTTTTTTTTTTGGGGGGGGGGGTTAAGTTAGGGCTTTTATTATTTTTAATGTGCTGTAAAAGAGCTGAATGCCCTTTTAAGGGCAGTGCCCATACAAATGCCCTTTTCGGGGCAATGGGTAGATTATTATTTTTTTTAGTTAGGTTTTTTTATTTTGGGGGTTGGGGGGGTGGGGGTTTGTAATGTTAGGTGTATTTGTTTATATTTTTTTGGATAAAGAGCTGTTAACTTTAGGGCAATGCCCTACAAAAGGCCCCTTTAAGGGCTATTGGAAGCTTATTATAGATTAGGGTTTTTTTGTAATGGTAGTTTTTTTATTTTTTGTAATTTTAGTGTTTATTATTTTTTGTAATTGTAGTTTTCATTTTTTTGTAATATTAGGTTTTATTATTTTTAGTAATGTTAGGTTTTATTATTTTTATTAATTTTAGGCTTTATTATTTTTTTAAACAAGTAATGTTAGTTTTGTTTTAGTTTAAAAATAGGTTTTATTTTTATTTCACAGGTAACTGTATTTATTTTAACTAGGTAGTTAGTAAATAGTAATATTGTAACTAGCTTAGGTTTTATTTTTGTTTGTATTTATTTTTAAATAATAAGTTAATAAATGTAACTTTACTTTAGGTGTATTTTAATTATATTATGCTAAAGTTAGGGGGTGTTAGGTTTAGAGGTTAATAGTTTAATTTAGCTAGTTGAGATGTGGGGGACGGCAGTTTAGATGTTAATAGGTTTAGTTAGTGTTGCCGATGTGGGGGATGGCAGTTTAGAGTTTAATACTTTTATTTAGTGTTTGGTGGTTTAGAGGTTAAAAGCTTTAGTTAGTGTTGGCTATGTGGGGGGAAGGCGGTTTTGGGGTTAATAGGTTTATTTAGTGTTTGCGATGTGGGGGGACGGTGGTTTAGAGGTTAATAGGTTTAGTTAGTGTTGGCAATGTGGGGGGACAGCGGTTTAGGGGTTAATAGCTTTACTTAGTGTTTTAGTTAGTGTTGGCGACGTGGGGGACGATGGTTTAGATTAGAACCATGAAAAATTCCGAATATGAATAAAGAATGGATCCAAAAATTCATAAACTGATTTATTTGTTTTCCGAATTTTAGTCATGGTGCAGATTTGAAAATTCAGATTCATCCGGATCTCCGAATCGGCCAAAATTCTGCTAAAAACAAAATTCAGCCGCAATGAAATGCACATGTCTACCTATAATTTTCCTGTTAGTTACCCCTCTAGGACCAGAAGCCAATAGTATGGCTGACCCAGACCCTTATCATGATCCCCACCACAAATTCCCTAGTACCATTGCAAGCTACTTTTTAAAATAAAAGCCCCCATGCAATCTATATCACCCACTTAAAAAAGCATTCATTGACATCAATAAGTCAATGTCATAAGGTCTGGCAGGAGAATCTTATGTTATCTTCTTTATGTAATACAGCACCAGACTTCTTTATGCAACAGAGCAACATATTCTCTTTGTCTCCTTCCACAATGTAGACTGCTTTTTTATTTCAGTTTTTCTTTTTATAGATATAAAATATTGATTGATTATGATTGGTTATTCACACCCAGAATTGTGATGGGGCAGGTTTAATGTCATAATTTGTTCCAACCATTTTCCTTATTTAAACTGACTGACCAAAGAATTGAGTGGGCTCAGTTTTGGCATTGAGTCGTTCCAACATACAATTCTGGTTGGTGAACCTGAATTGACCAATATTTTCTGTAAATAGAAAAGAAACCCCAAACAAGAGCCTTCCACCATAATGTCAGATCCAGTTATAACATACCATTGAGGACAACCCTGATAGTAAACCTGCAGTAATATAATATATCTGTATCTTAGACCATTGTCTTTATGTTTTGCAGCGGCTGAGTCCCTTAATCTATGCTATGTGGCCAGCACATATGCCACCTGCTCTGTAGAGGAAATTGTGGCAGCTGCACCTGAGGGCTTACGATGGTTCCAACTCTATGTCTACCGGGACCGTAAATTGTCTGAGCATTTGGTGCACCGGGTGGAAGCTCTGGGGTTCAAGGCTTTGGTGCTCACTGTGGATGTTCCATACACTGGAAAGAGAAGAACTGACATCCGCAATAACTTCCGCCTCCCACCACACCTCAAGGTCAAAAACTTTGAGGGAGTTTTTGAGGTTAGAGATGTCTCTTTTATCCTGTGCTGCTCAGTGCTACTAGTACTCACATGCTGTAGTATAATGTATATAATATATAAAGGGCCACCCAGAAATCCTTAGTTCTAGTAATGACAATTTTAAAACATATTTTTAGTACATATATTTAAAAAAAAAAAAAAAAAAAGATGTCCGCCATGGCTCTTTTTTCTTCCTTTTTAATATTTTTTTATAATTTAACAAAAATCATACAAAAAATACTTATACAAAAAAATAAATCACAAATATTATAATATTAATTAACAGAAGCACAGACACAAAACAGAAAATAATTATGTTCAAATCACTCATTATATTTTCTTAAAGGGACACTGAACCCAATTTTTTTTTCTTTTGTGATTCAGATAGAGCATGCAATTTTAGCAACTTTCTAATTTACTCCTATTATCAATTTTTCTTTGTTGTCTTGCTATATTTATTTGAAAAAGAAGGCATTTAAGCTTTTTTGGTTTAGACTCTGGACAGCACTTTTTTATTGGTGGATGAATTTATAAAACAATCAGCAAGAACAACCCAGGTTGCTCACCAAACATGGGCCGGCTACTAAACTTATATTCTTGCATTTTAAATAAATATAGCAAGAGAAAGAAGAAAATGTGATAATAGGAGTTAATTAGAAAGTTGCTTAAAATTTCATGCTCTATCTGAATCAGAAAAGAAAAATGATTGAGTTCAGTGTCCCTTTAAGTTCAACGATGGAGCTTTTGTGAAATCATTGGTTTTTGCTATTAAGGAGGAGTTTGGAAAAAGGACGAAAAAAAATGCTTTGTTCTTTTAAACAAACTTTATTGTATTATTAGAAATAGACAATAATGACAATATAACCTATTAACATTGCCTATACATCTCTGTAATGTACTTTAATGTGATATAAAAATAGTTTACAGCCAACTGTGTATTTGCAGATAAAAATGTTGACATCTTTTCATAATTTAAAAAAAAAAAAAATGAATTTTTTAAAATCATAAATGATTAGGAAATATATCATTTTCCCCATAATGTGAGCAGCCAGCTGCAGTATCAGAGTTAGGTTGGGTGTGAGTACGCTCATTTGTATATACATTTTTGAGGAGCAACCATAGAGCGTCATTTTGTCAGTAAAACAAAGCAAACTAAAGCACTAAATAAGAGAAAATAGGTATGTATTAATGTGATGGCTTTTGTATTAAAAAGTAAGGATTTTTTAAGAGTAGATAATGTTTTTTTGTAAGCTTAAAATAAAAATAAAAGATTGTTGTAGTGGTAGGTAAATCCCATCTTTATCATATTACATTACATCTCCTACACCTTCTGTTAACACAGGAGCACCGTGGCCCTGATAATTATGGTGTCCCAGTCAATACCCTTGACCCGTCCATCAACTGGAAGGACATTCAGTGGCTTAAGAGTTTGACCCGCCTTCCAATCATTATAAAGGGAATTTTAACCAAAGAGGATGCAGAGTTGGCAGTGGAGCATGGTGTCCAAGGGATAATCGTGTCCAACCATGGGGGACGTCAGCTTGATGGGGAACTTGCAACGGTATGCAATTGTATTATCCAGTTCATTTAGCCGTTATGCATAGGAACATGTGTTTCCAGCTGTCACTGCAATTTAAGATGAAAACAAGAGGAACACAATATAATGATATTAGCATTCAGTTAAATGTTCTATAGATACATTTCACCAGTGTCTCAACCCTCAACAGGACCAGGAACAAGTTCCTAAAACTGCTACTAGCTGTTATTAGGTATAACACGATGTGCTCATTGTATTAGAATTTTATATCAATTGTTATATATTATTTTATTATACACTTTCTGTGAGTAAAATTAGCTAAAAACCTCTCCAGCTTCATTGGCTCCTATGTAATTCTGTAGAGCTCAGTCACTCACTGTTCTGTTCTTCAGTGAATGAGCTTCGTTAATACTATGACCTGCTGAGCTTGGAAAAGGTTTTTAGTGAAATATAAACACTTTATTAAATATGAATATTGCATAAATATGATTTTACATGTTTTCAGCTACTTAACTACAAAAGGGCTCCAATGCACTTATATATATGTCTATATATGTCTACATATGCATTTATGTGTTTATATATGCATGTAAATACATATATAAATACATATATACACACATATAGAGTTGTATATATATATATATATATATATATATATATATACATAAATATGCATATTTAGACATATATACATATGTATGTATCTCAAAGTCCTTTGCCTGCCATTTGGGACCTGGGACCTCAAATCTTTGAGCCCTTATAACTTTTTTGTGCAATTTTTTTATTATTATTATTATTTTTATTAAACAATGTTATTTTGAGTGTAAGTGTACTTGATGTGCTTTGGGAAACTTTTTTGTTCCACGAAACAGTTAACCACAGCTCTGAGGATGCACTAACCCGACGTATGTGAACTTCTATTGCGCTCAAGCGATTCATTTACTTTCAACTTGCAATACGAGCAAAAAAAACCAACAATGGATGCAAACAGCCATGATAAACCCCTTATCACTCTTGCGTAAATGTTAATGCGCCACTCATAACCTGACCCTTAGTTTGGTTCTCCTTTCTGGAAACCTCAGCCCAAAGCTGGCTCTCCACTAACCTGATGCAGAATTATACCATGCAACTGTCTGTTTCCTGATACATTATTCTTGTTTAAATAGCCACCTATATGGTTACCCATTAGCCAATACTAGAATGTAATGAATCTAGCCAATACTAGAATCTAGATAACCTTTAATATAACCATTAGCCAATATTATAATGTAATTAATCTTTAATCTAACCATTAACCAATAATAGAATCTAGTTAACCTTTAATATAACCATTAGCAAATACTAGAATGTAATGAATCTAGCCAATACTAGAATCTAGATAACCTTTAATATAACCATTAGCAAATACTAGAATGTAAAGAATCTAGCCAATACTAGAATCTAGATAACCTTTAATCTAACCATTAGCCAATATTATAATGTAATTAATCTTTAATCTAACCATTAACCAATAATAGAATCTAGTTAACCTTTAATCTAACCGTTAGCCAAAACTAGAATCTAGTTAACCTTTTATCTAAAAATTAGCCAATACTAGAATCTAGTTAATCTTTATGTAACCATAAGCCAATAATAGAATTAAATTAACCTTTAATCTAACCATTTCCCAATAATAGAATCTAATTAACCTTTAATCTAACCGTTACCCAATAATAGAATTGAATTAACATTTAATCTAACTATTAAAAAGTAATAGAATCTACTTAATCTATCCAATAATATAATATAATTAATCTTTAATCTAACCATAACCCAATAATAGAATTTAGTTAACCTTTAATCTAATTATTTGCCAATAATAGAATCTAATTAATCTAACAAATACTAGACTCTAATTAATCTTTAAGCTAACCATTAGCCAAAATTAGAATCTAATTAATCTTTAATCTAACCATTGGCCAATAATATAATTAATCTTAAATCTAACCATTAGCCAATTATAGAATCTAATTAACCTTTTATCTAACTATTAGCCAATAATACAATTAAATTAATCTTTAATCTAACTATTAGCCAATAATACAATCAAATTAATCTTTAATCTAACTATTAGCCAATAATACAATCTAATTAATCTTTAATCTAACCATTAGCCAATAATACAATCTAATTAATCTTAAATCTATTAGCAAATAATACAATCTAATTAATCTTTAATCTAACCATTAGCCAATAAAAGAATCTAATTAATCTTTAATCTAACTATTAGCCAATAATACAATCTAATTAATCTTTTATCTAACCATTACCCAATAATATAATCTAATTAACCTTTAAGATAACCATTACCCAATACTATGATCTAGATTTCATTTAGTCTAACCATTAGCCTATAATAGAATCTAATTAATATTTAATCTAACCATTAGCCAATAAAAAATCGAATTAATTTTTAATCTAACCATTAGCCAATAATAGCATTTAATTAATATAACCAATACAATGAATAAACCATCACATGGTCATAATGTAATGGACAGCCTCATTTTCGTATTCATTAAAAATAGACAATACAAATATAAACTACTGGTGGAACCTTTAACCAATAGCTGATAGCACATAGTACTCTAACTATTATTGTCCGGTAGTATGTATACTACTCACCTGGCCATTCATCACTATACATTAAGGAGTAGATTACAAGTGGTGTGGTAACATTTAAGTACGGAAATATAGGAATATCACGCCCACACTAACTTGTCTAACTTGCGCTCATATTACAAACTGAAAGTAAATGCGACTGCATGAGCGCAATCAAATTTAACGTGCGACTGACGACCTCACGTAAAAGGTTAGGGATAAAATAATGCTGCACCAAACACAGCATAAATACATAAAAATAAACTGTTACACTCATATAAACACTATCTAATACAAATTATTCATACAAATATTCATTTTTTATAAGGGTTTAAAGGTATATGGTATATAGCCATGCATTTGACTGCACAGGGCTATAATATATAGCTGTGTGTCTTAATAATAATTCAATAATAATATTTAATAATGGGATTTACTGTGTATTTACTGTAAATATTTAACATTCCAATGTTCTTCACATACAGGAAAATGTTATATTTATATATATATATATATATATATATACAGTATATATATATATATATATATATATATATATATATATATATACACACAGAATACACACAGAGAGAAATGCACTCACAGGAATGAACAACCAGCTCAATACTATTGTTAGCCTGTTCTATGGTGATTTACCACCTGGGTGCAACTTCTTTTAGCCCAGCAATGCTTTTCACAGAGTAGAACTTTCCTGTAGTATATCAGTCTGATCCCGCCTATTACGGTCAGTCCAGCACCGAAATACCAGGCAATTCCTCTCTGAACAAGGAACAAAGCAACCCCAGACGATCGTTTCGGCATTCATTGGGCCTCGTCAGTGAGGTGTAACAGTATTCCTCTAAGCACACTGAGCAAGGAGTCCACGTCTGGTTTCCCCTTTTTCTTATAGGAAGACTAAATACACACAGAGAGTGTATATATATATATATAGATACCTGTATATGCCTATATACTGTTATATATTGGTATAGATATATGTGAAGAACATTGGAATGTAACATATGTGTAACGCGCTTCAGGTTTGGTGCTTTAGGGCTAATGTGGCGTCAGGTTAGCACGTATGAAGAATTACCTATGTTAAGGAGCGTTATGTACAAATTCAATTAAAAAAAATATTGAATAAAGTATTAATAATAATTATTAATTATAGTTACTAGACAAATGATATATACACACACACATATATATATATATATATATATATACTACCGTCCATACCACACAGGATATACCCTCCAAAGGTCGTCTGCCTGGGTGCTATGATGTTTTAAATATTTCCTGTACAAATGACAGCACTCTCAGGTCTTTTTTCAAAATGAGATCAACAAAAGTCTCTTTTTTAATGGAACGTTTTCGAGGAGCTTGTCCCCATCATCAGCATAACACTCAAGTGTAACAAAACATATTTTTATACAAGCAAACAAATTAATCAAATATTAACAACCTGTGTCTCTCTTGGTGTCCCAGAAAACCGCCAACCACTCGTGTTTGGAACGCACTATGCGTTCCAGTGCTCTGTAACCGGAAATGCCTAGTGTCACATGACTTCCGGTTTCGTGTATTTACAATATATCTTATCCGTGCAACATTTGCTTACTTCAAATCATGCTCCAAAATATATTTACTTACTATATGTCTATTAAACTTGCATAGACACTATATCCCCTTATCGTACTTGTGTTCTTATGATACACTTACTTTTCGCCACTGCAGCGTAATCTAACCAATCTCACATTGGTGTGTTAGTTTAATTTGTGCCAACTTTATATTTCTACTTTCCACTTTCCCTGTGTAGTCTATATGGTGTATCAGTGTCACTGTGTGGGTAATTACATTTATATGTGTATTTGCGATCTGCTTGTGTTCACTGTGCCCTTTTTGTTTGACTCAGTTACCATGGTTACCCAATAGTGCTGGCTATACATTCTCTGTGTGTCTTGCTATCTATATATATGGCCATATTCCCATTTGTTCCTTTATTGCACTTAGACTTTGTTGTCTATTGGTTACCCCACTGCACTCTATTATGCATGTGTATTTATCCTTCCCCTAAATGAGAGTATTGCGTTACTCAGCCCCTTTTATCTACGACCCTTTTGTCTTAGATGGTGTCTGCTTAGAGGCTAGTGGTCTAATTGTGCCTATACGCAGCTTACATTTTTTACACATACATTTCTGACATATAGTTTCCCAAATTCTAGTTTTGCTATCCTGATATTTTATCCATTTAGATGTAGCATGTCCTCTTAGTTAATGCTTTTTATTGTTTTCTCCTCTATGTTGTTATTTTTTGTTGTTTATTTGTTTTTCTAAGATTGTCTCTTTGTATGAGGGATCTTCGAATTTCCCCACTATGGTTCAATTGTCTCCTAGACTTCTATGCGCCGGATCTGCATATATAAGATGCCATTCCACTTTAGATTAGCAGTCTATTTCCATCTTGATGTGTATTTAGATGTTGTCCATACATTCCATGCTTGTCTTTTTGATGTGATAGGCTACTGTGTATCAAGGTTATGGGAGTAGTCGTTTTACTGGTAACCTGCCTTGACTATGTCTTACTCCAGGAGTAGTGGGAGGCACTTTCATGTCTCCCCCTGCTCCGATCATAGGTATCTGACTAGGACACTACCCCCCTTGGGGTCTGTGTCTCAGTCCTACCCTGATCTGGTGCACAGTGTCTGGCCATCGTACCTTTGTTTGTGTCTCCTACCTACACCAGTGCCTTAAAATCAGGTGCTGAGTTAAGCCCCCCTGGGTGTATTGTACCCAGTCTATACATCCATTCTGCTTCTCGTCTGAGAAGGGCTTTATTGCGATCCCCTCCTCTGTCAAGCTGGGGGATGTGATCAATTAAGATGTATCTGATGCTTGAGACTTGATGCTGTTTCTGGGTGCAATGTCTGGCTACAGGTTGATCTGAACTGCCTGTATCTAGTGCCACCCTTATCGCCCGCCTGTGGTTAGCCATTCTTTCGCGTAGCGTCCCACTGGTCTTGCCAATATAGAATTTGGCACATGGGCAGTAGAGTAGGTAGATTACATGTGTTGTATTGCACGACAGAGAGTGTTTGATGTAATACACTTTGTTAGTGTGCGGATGGTGGAAGGTCTTAGTGGCTATTAGGCCATTACATGTGGTACAGCCCAGGCATTTGTATGAACCTTTGATGTTAACCTTTTCTTTCTTTAGATAGCATTTTTTGGGGTCTGTTTTGACCAGCAGGTCCCTAAGATTTGTGCCCCTCCTGTATGCAATCATTGGTGTGAGGTTATGAGCAAATCTTAGTTTTGGGTCCGATTGTATCACGGGCCAGTGTTTCCTTAGGATCTTACCAGCCTCACTGGTATTTGGTGAGAATGTAGTTGCCATTATGAGCCTGTTAGATGTGTCTTTGTTTCTTTCTTTGTTCATAAGAGTTGTCTGTGTATACGGTAGTAGTTCCTGTACGATTGTATCTACCATATTCTTTTTATACCCCCGCTGTATGAATTTGTCCCTCATATACTGAAGTTGGGAGACCCCTGTGGCTTTATCTGTGTTATTGCGTATTACTCGCATCAGTTGTGATTTAATGATTCCTTTGAGTAGCGCTGGTGGGTGACAGCTAGTGGCACATAGTAAGGAGTTCCTATCGGTGGGCTTATAATACAGTGTAGTACCCAATGTACCATTTTGTATGTATACATTTAGGTCCAAGAAATGTACTTCTGTTGCACTGTGTGTTATTTTAAATCGCACCGGTGTGTTCGTGTTGTTAATGTATTGGAACCAATCTAATAGTGTGTCTTGTCCTCCCCTCCAGATTAAAAAGACATCATCTATATATCTTACATAGAATATTATAGATGTTATATCTTTATTCCACAGATATGTCTTTTCAAACTCAGACATATATATGTTGGCATACGATGGGGCCATATTTGACCCCATCGCCGTGCCTGATGTCTGCAAGTAGTATTGAGTTTCAAAGCGAAAATAGTTATGTGTGAGACAAAATTGCATAAGTGTCATAAAGTACTCAATTGGGGGTCCCTCATATTCTCTATCTTCAATGAGATGGTTCCTGACTGCTGTAAGTCCTTTGTCATGAGGGATGATGGTGTAGAGACTGTTGACATCCAGGGTTACCAGGATGTCTCCAGTCTCCACAGCAACATCCCCCAATTTACGTATGAGGTCATTTGTGTCAGCGATATAAGACATTGTTTTCTTTACTGTGGGTTGCAGTAGTATGTCAAGTAGCTGTGCTACTGGTTGTGTCATGGATTGTACCGCCGACACAATTGGTCGCCCTGGTGGTCTGTCCATGGTTTTATGGATTTTGGGCGTGGTATACAAAATTGGCACTTTTGGGTATTTAGTAGTACAGAATTCATATAAGTTTTCATTAAGATATCCCTGTTGGACTCCAAGTATTAAAACTTGGTCAAGTTCCTGCTTGAATTTGCCCGTGGGGTCTCTTGTTAGTGTGGTATATGTTTCGACATCATTTAACTGTTGCAGGATGTCCTCTCTATAGTCTGAATAATTCAAAAGGACAATGGCCCCGCCTTTGTCTGCGGGGCGAATGACCAATGAGTGATCATCCTGCAAAGTTTTGATGGCTTGCCTTTCTTCTTGTGTTAAGTTGTGTGTCCATTTTTTGTTAACTCTTATTGTTTCAAAGTCCTGCGTGGTAAGTCTTATGTAAGTCTTAGTTGACGCACTATTGCTATGCGGTTCAAATGTACTTGCCTTTTTGCATTTATCTAATAAAGACATTCCTGTCTCTTGTGTGGGGGTGTCTTGGAAGAATTCCTTGATTTTTAACACTCTATTATGTTTGTACATATCTATTTTAAGTTCTAGTTCTGGAGTGCTATGGCTTGGTATGAATGTTAGGCCTTTGTTGAGGACTTGTCTTTCTGCTATAGTTAGTATGTGCTCACTGAGATTGACTACTATGTCCTCATTCTGTTGCGGCGTGCTGGCCTGTATCTTCCTCCCCGCCCTCCTGATGTGTGGCCTCTGTCTCCTCCTCCTCCCCGTGACCTGGTGGTTACCCCTAAAAAATGACGTTCTGGGGTGGAGTGTCCCCTATGTACATATGTGTCCCCTCGTGTTGTTTGTGGTGTGTATGTACCTGGTGACATAGAAGTCGTATGTGAGGTGTTAGTGTCCGTTTCGGACGATTCAGCACCACTCGTGTCTATTGTTGCAAATTGTACTCGTCTGGGTCTATAGGTTCTTCTGTTTCTACCTTCTGTAGAGTTAGTTAACCATTTATATACCCTACCATGAGTGTAATCCGCATTGACAGAGTCAAGTTTTCTATTTTTGAAAACTGTTAAATCTGTTTTATATTTTTCTATCTGTTGGTTTAACTTAAGTAGCCAATTTTCCTGTTGGTCCAGTGTAAGTGTGGTGTTATGTGCCTCCTCAAATGTTGATATTTCTATCTTCACCCTTCCTAGTATATTTGTAACCTCTTCAATTACTAGGAGTACTAAATCTAAGGAGCACTTATTTAAGATATGGCACCACTTCCTTCTGAACTCTGGGTTATCACGCCCTATCGTAGGGATATTTTTAACCCTGAATCCCCTGGGTATGTGGCTAAGTCTGTAATATTCAGATAGATAGCTACCATGTAACATAAGATCTATTTCACGTTTTTTGAGTTTTAGTAAGTTGTGGTATAAATTTATAGGGGTCTCACCAGTACTTCTGTTGATTGGGGCGAATAGTATCCTCGCTGCATCATCCTGTGTATAGGTCACCGTACCTATTTGTGCCACCAGGGCATGTTCTCCTGGGGTTTCTTCCAGTTGCACTGTTGTATTTCCTGGTGGTGGTAATGCTGCTATTTGGGAAAAGACAGGTTCCATTTTAGTTATATTGTTCATGCAATGTAAATGAACTTCCTGGCTCAAATGGCTCTACAGTTCACTTTAGTTGTGTTAAATGTCCAGTATGCTAAGAGGTAATGTTCAATCAATGGTAGCATGCAAAAAAAATAAAGACAGTCTTTTTCTGGATTGTCACCAGTTGAGAGATGGGGGTATCACTGTGTATATAAAATTATACTACCGTCCATACCACACAGGATATACCCTCCAAAGGTCGTCTGCCTGGGTGCTATGATGTTTTAAATATTTCCTGTACAAATGACAGCACTCTCAGGTCTTTTTTCAAAATGAGATCAACAAAAGTCTCTTTTTTAATGGAACGTTTTCGAGGAGCTTGTCCCCATCATCAGCATAACACTCGAGTGTAACAAAACATATTTTTATACAAGCAAACAAATTAATCAAATATTAACAACCTGTGTCTCTCTTGGTGTCCCAGAAAACCGCCAACCACTCGTGTTTGGAACGCACTATGCGTTCCAGTGCTCTGTAACCGGAAATGCCTAGTGTCACATGACTTCCGGTTTCGTGTATTTACAATATATCTTATCCGTGCAACATTTGCTTACTTCAAATCATGCTCCAAAATATATTTACTTACTATATGTCTATTAAACTTGCATAGACACTATATCCCCTTATCGTACTTGTGTTCTTATGATACACTTACTTTTCGCCACTGCAGCGTAATCTAACCAATCTCACATTGGTGTGTTAGTTTAATTTGTGCCAACTTTATATTTCTACTTTCCACTTTCCCTGTGTAGTCTATATGGTGTATCAGTGTCACTGTGTGGGTAATTACATTTATATGTGTATTTGCGATCTGCTTGTGTTCACTGTGCCCTTTTTGTTTGACTCAGTTACCATGGTTACCCAATAGTGCTGGCTATACATTCTCTGTGTGTCTTGCTATCTATATATATGGCCATATTCCCATTTGTTCCTTTATTGCACTTAGACTTTGTTGTCTATTGGTTACCCCACTGCACTCTATTATGCATGTGTATTTATCCTTCCCCTAAATGAGAGTATTGCGTTACTCAGCCCCTTTTATCTACGACCCTTTTGTCTTAGATGGTGTCTGCTTAGAGGCTAATGGTCTAATTGTGCCTATACGCAGCTTACATTTTTTACACATACATTTCTGACATATAGTTTCCCAAATTCTAGTTTTGCTATCCTGATATTTTATCCATTTAGATGTAGCATGTCCTCTTAGTTAATGCTTTTTATTGTTTTCTCCTCTATGTTGTTATTTTTTGTTGTTTATTTGTTTTTCTAAGATTGTCTCTTTGTATGAGGGATCTTCGAATTTCCCCACTATGGTTCAATTGTCTCCTAGACTTCTATGCGCCGGATCTGCATATATAAGATGCCATTCCACTTTAGATTAGCAGTCTATTTCCATCTTGATGTGTATTTAGATGTTGTCCATACATTCCATGCTTGTCTTTTTGATGTGATAGGCTACTGTGTATCAAGGTTATGGGAGTAGTCGTTTTACTGGTAACCTGCCTTGACTATGTCTTACTCCAGGAGTAGTGGGAGGCACTTTCATGTCTCCCCCTGCTCCGATCATAGGTATCTGACTAGGACACTACCCCCCTTGGGGTCTGTGTCTCAGTCCTACCCTGATCTGGTGCACAGTGTCTGGCCATCGTACCTTTGTTTGTGTCTCCTACCTACACCAGTGCCTTAAAATCAGGTGCTGAGTTAAGCCCCCCTGGGTGTATTGTACCCAGTCTATACATCCATTCTGCTTCTCGTCTGAGAAGGGCTTTATTGCGATCCCCTCCTCTGTCAAGCTGGGGGATGTGATCAATTAAGATGTATCTGATGCTTGAGACTTGATGCTGTTTCTGGGTGCAATGTCTGGCTACAGGTTGATCTGAACTGCCTGTATCTAGTGCCACCCTTATCGCCCGCCTGTGGTTAGCCATTCTTTCGCGTAGCGTCCCACTGGTCTTGCCAATATAGAATTTGGCACATGGGCAGTAGAGTAGGTAGATTACATGTGTTGTATTGCACGACAGAGAGTGTTTGATGTAATACACTTTGTTAGTGTGCGGATGGTGGAAGGTCTTAGTGGCTATTAGGCCATTACATGTGGTACAGCCCAGGCATTTGTATGAACCTTTGATGTTAACCTTTTCTTTCTTTAGATAGCATTTTTTGGGGTCTGTTTTGACCAGCAGGTCCCTAAGATTTGTGCCCCTCCTGTATGCAATCATTGGTGTGAGGTTATGAGCAAATCTTAGTTTTGGGTCCGATTGTATCACGGGCCAGTGTTTCCTTAGGATCTTACCAGCCTCACTGGTATTTGGTGAGAATGTAGTTGCCATTATGAGCCTGTTAGATGTGTCTTTGTTTCTTTCTTTGTTCATAAGAGTTGTCTGTGTATACGGTAGTAGTTCCTGTACGATTGTATCTACCATATTCTTTTTATACCCCCGCTGTATGAATTTGTCCCTCATATACTGAAGTTGGGAGACCCCTGTGGCTTTATCTGTGTTATTGCGTATTACTCGCATCAGTTGTGATTTAATGATTCCTTTGAGTAGCGCTGGTGGGTGACAGCTAGTGGCACATAGTAAGGAGTTCCTATCGGTGGGCTTATAATACAGTGTAGTACCCAATGTACCATTTTGTATGTATACATTTAGGTCCAAGAAATGTACTTCTGTTGCACTGTGTGTTATTTTAAATCGCACCGGTGTGTTCGTGTTGTTAATGTATTGGAACCAATCTAATAGTGTGTCTTGTCCTCCCCTCCAGATTAAAAAGACATCATCTATATATCTTACATAGAATATTATAGATGTTATATCTTTATTCCACAGATATGTCTTTTCAAACTCAGACATATATATGTTGGCATACGATGGGGCCATATTTGACCCCATCGCCGTGCCTGATGTCTGCAAGTAGTATTGAGTTTCAAAGCGAAAATAGTTATGTGTGAGACAAAATTGCATAAGTGTCATAAAGTACTCAATTGGGGGTCCCTCATATTCTCTATCTTCAATGAGATGGTTCCTGACTGCTGTAAGTCCTTTGTCATGAGGGATGATGGTGTAGAGACTGTTGACATCCAGGGTTACCAGGATGTCTCCAGTCTCCTCAGCAACATCCCCCAATTTACGTATGAGGTCATTTGTGTCAGCGATATAAGACATTGTTTTCTTTACTGTGGGTTGCAGTAGTATGTCAAGTAGCTGTGCTACTGGTTGTGTCATGGATTGTACCGCCGACACAATTGGTCGCCCTGGTGGTCTGTCCATGGTTTTATGGATTTTGGGCGTGGTATACAAAATTGGCACTTTTGGGTATTTAGTAGTACAGAATTCATATAAGTTTTCATTAAGATATCCCTGTTGGACTCCAAGTATTAAAACTTGGTCAAGTTCCTGCTTGAATTTGCCCGTGGGGTCTCTTGTTAGTGTGGTATATGTTTCGACATCATTTAACTGTTGCAGGATGTCCTCTCTATAGTCTGAATAATTCAAAAGGACAATGGCCCCGCCTTTGTCTGCGGGGCGAATGACCAATGAGTGATCATCCTGCAAAGTTTTGATGGCTTGCCTTTCTTCTTGTGTTAAGTTGTGTGTCCATTTTTTGTTAACTCTTATTGTTTCAAAGTCCTGCGTGGTAAGTCTTATGTAAGTCTTAGTTGACGCACTATTGCTATGCGGTTCAAATGTACTTGCCTTTTTGCATTTATCTAATAAAGACATTCCTGTCTCTTGTGTGGGGGTGTCTTGGAAGAATTCCTTGATTTTTAACACTCTATTATGTTTGTACATATCTATTTTAAGTTCTAGTTCTGGAGTGCTATGGCTTGGTATGAATGTTAGGCCTTTGTTGAGGACTTGTCTTTCTGCTATAGTTAGTATGTGCTCACTGAGATTGACTACTATGTCCTCATTCTGTTGCGGCGTGCTGGCCTGTATCTTCCTCCCCGCCCTCCTGATGTGTGGCCTCTGTCTCCTCCTCCTCCCCGTGACCTGGTGGTTACCCCTAAAAAATGACGTTCTGGGGTGGAGTGTCCCCTATGTACATATGTGTCCCCTCGTGTTGTTTGTGGTGTGTATGTACCTGGTGACATAGAAGTCGTATGTGAGGTGTTAGTGTCCGTTTCGGACGATTCAGCACCACTCGTGTCTATTGTTGCAAATTGTACTCGTCTGGGTCTATAGGTTCTTCTGTTTCTACCTTCTGTAGAGTTAGTTAACCATTTATATACCCTACCATGAGTGTAATCCGCATTGACAGAGTCAAGTTTTCTATTTTTGAAAACTGTTAAATCTGTTTTATATTTTTCTATCTGTTGGTTTAACTTAAGTAGCCAATTTTCCTGTTGGTCCAGTGTAAGTGTGGTGTTATGTGCCTCCTCAAATGTTGATATTTCTATCTTCACCCTTCCTAGTATATTTGTAACCTCTTCAATTACTAGGAGTACTAAATCTAAGGAGCACTTATTTAAGATATGGCACCACTTCCTTCTGAACTCTGGGTTATCACGCCCTATCGTAGGGATATTTTTAACCCTGAATCCCCTGGGTATGTGGCTAAGTCTGTAATATTCAGATAGATAGCTACCATGTAACATAAGATCTATTTCACGTTTTTTGAGTTTTAGTAAGTTGTGGTATAAATTTATAGGGGTCTCACCAGTACTTCTGTTGATTGGGGCGAATAGTATCCTCGCTGCATCATCCTGTGTATAGGTCACCGTACCTATTTGTGCCACCAGGGCATGTTCTCCTGGGGTTTCTTCCAGTTGCACTGTTGTATTTCCTGGTGGTGGTAATGCTGCTATTTGGGAAAAGACAGGTTCCATTTTAGTTATATTGTTCATGCAATGTAAATGAACTTCCTGGCTCAAATGGCTCTACAGTTCACTTTAGTTGTGGTAAATGTGACACTAGGCATTTCCGGTTACAGAGCACTGGAACGCATAGTGCGTTCCAAACACGAGTGGTTGGCGGTTTTCTGGGACACCAAGAGAGACACAGGTTGTTAATATTTGATTAATTTGTTTGCTTGTATAAAAATATGTTTTGTTACACTTGAGTGTTATGCTGATGATGGGGACAAGCTCCTCGAAAACGTTCCATTAAAAAAGAGACTTTTGTTGATCTCATTTTGAAAAAAGACCTGAGAGTGCTGTCATTTGTACAGGAAATATATATATATATATATATATATATATATATTCTATGGAATATTTAGAATTTTTCAGTACATCTATATTCATTATCTACATTAATAAACATTTTACAATATTTTGTATTTAATCAATACATAACGTACCTTACTATAACTCATGTCTGGTTAGCGCACATGAAGAATTAGTGTACTCTTGTCTGGTTTATGACCTGAATCACATTATGCATATTTTACATTCCAATGTTCTCCACATAGATTTTTTAAAAATGTTTTTATTATTAAAGGAATAGAAAGGTCAAAACTGAAATGTGCATGGGTACATTTAACAAGATGCTTCTAGTAAAAGTTATGACTGTTTTTCTGCGATAATTGCACATAATATTATTATACTTTATTTATAAAGCACCAACATATTCCGCAGAGCTGAAAAACAAACAAAGGTATATCTCCTAATAAAGTATGATACTAGCAAGCAAAAGACAAATGTTAGTCCTCTGAGCCTAACAAATGCATACAGACCAATTCAAAAACACAGTTGCTTGCGCTAAACCAGCAAAGTATCACCAGATTAAAAAAGGAAAGATGCAATGCATCCACAAATACAAATTTAATAAACACAGTATCTATGTACAAGTTAAACCACCGATTAGAATTAGCAACAGTAGGAGGTCCTTGATATAAAGTCAAACTTAAAGGGACAGTCAACACAAAAAATGGCTCCTGGCTTAGAAACAGGCAGAAATTTAGAGGTTTAAAGGTTATATATTAATGTTGGTTGTGCAAAGCTGGAAATGAGTAATGAAGGCGTTATCTAACTTTTTAAACAATAACATTTTTTGTGTTGACTGTCCCTTTAAGTTTGACTTTCCTGGTTCTTTAAGGCTAATCCTCCTACATATCTTTCTCTTACTGGTTTCAGCAGATAACAAATGAAAAACAATGCACTTTATACTAACATAATGATCGTGGATAGCCTTTCCAGCTGCAGACTGAAGCCCAAATCATCCAAATAAGCAACCTCTGGGTTAGAAGAAACAGAATATAGAACATAGAGCGCTCTGTCAAATTTCTGTTATCCACTGCCAGAACTCAACTAGAACTGGGATTGAAGCTTGTTGGTCACATGAATAGGACGTCACGCACGACAACACCTTCCAAACATGTCAAAGTTGTTCACTTGCCATTCCAGACAGACATGCCGGGTACAAACCAAAAAGAGGTATGTCTCTTACGGGGGTGAATCACTATCTGGACCAGAGGTTCTAGACGAAACGATTCGGAAGTCGTACACACGTAAACCCTCTATGGAACGAACAGGTACAGGAATGTGGGGAGAAAATTAACCAGGTATAGATATACCCTTGCCTTTGCACATTTCAGGATAAAATGACTGTCCCATGACACATATAACAGACTCATCAGGCTATAAGTAATCAAGGATTTCAAAGACTTGAAGTGAATTTCCCTTACAAAATAGTGGTTAACCGGACATTATGCTAAACTGAGAGTCTATCGCACTTTATATCCTACTGTTGCTATTTTTAATCTTTATTGTATATTAGAAGATATACCACCAGTGGCTTAACTTGTACATCAATACTGTGTTTATTGCATTTGTATTTGTGGATACATTGGCATCTACTTATCAAGCCGTCAACTTACTTGCATTCAACGGCACCAATAAGCTCGCCTAAGATCACCTAACTTTGCTGCCGCGGACCTGAATACGTTCTCCAAAGTTACCAAAAAAGCTGTCAAAAAGCCGCGCACCAAGTACGGGGCGATGAGCAGCGGACTGTTGTTAACTAACAGTCATCGATCTCGCTGCTCTTCGGATTTTTCCCAGCTTTACTGGTACCCTGTCACTAAACACCCACACTATACTATACTGTTTTACCCCTATACCACAGCTCCCGGAGCCCACTGCAACTTTAATAAATGTATTAACCCCTAAACAGCTGCTCACGGACCCCGTCGCAACTAAATAAAGTGTTTAACCCTAAACCGCCGCTCCCGGAGCCCACTGCCACCTACATTATACTTATTAACCCCTAATCTGCCGTCCCCTACACCGCTGCCACCTACATTATACTTATTAACCCCTAATCTGCCCCCCTACACCGCCGCCACCTACATTATACATATTAACCCCTAATCTGCCCCCCCTTACACCGCCGCAAGTTTGTATTTATTTTAACTAGGTAGAATAGTTGCTAAATAGTTATTAACTATTTAATAACTACCTAGCTAAAATAAATATAAACATACCTGTAAAATAAAACCTAACCTATGTTACACTAACACCTAACACTACACTACAATTAAATTAATTGCCTAAATTAAATACAATTAAATACAAATAAAATTATCTAAAGTACAAACCCCCCCCACTAAATTACAGAAAATAATAAACAAATTACAAGATTTTTAAACTAATTACACCTAATCTAATCCCCCTAACAAAATAAAAAATCCCCCCCCCAAAATAAAAAAAGCCCTACCCTACATTAAATTACAAATAGCCCTTAAAAGGGCCTTTTGCGGGGCATTGCCCCATAGTAATCAGCTCTTTTACCTGTAAAAAAAAAGTACAAATCCCCTCCAACATTAAAACCCACCACCCACACAACCAACCCTACTCTACAACCCACCCAATACCCCCTTAAAAAAAACCTAACACACCCCTTGAAGTTCACCTTACCGGGAGAAGTCTTCACCCAACCGGGCTGAAGTCCTCAACGAAGCCGGCAGAAGTGGTCCTCCAGACGGGCAGAAGTGGCCCTCCAGACGGGCAGAAGTCTTCATCCAGATAGCATCTTCTATCTTCATCCATTCGGCGCGGAGCGGCTCCATCTTCTAGACATCCGACGCAGAGCATCCTCTTCATCCGATGTCTTCTTGAACAATGACGGTTCCTTCAAGTGACGTCATCCAAGATGGCGTCCCTTCAATTACGATTGGCTGATAGAATTCTATCAGCCAGTCGGAATTAAGGTAGGAAAAATCATATTGGCTGATGCAATCAGCCAATAGGATTGAAGTTCAATCCTATTGGCTGATCCAATCAGCCAATAGGATTGAGCTTGCATTCTATTGGCTGTTTTTAGGGGGATTAGATTAGGTGTAATTAGTTTAAAAATCTTGTAATTTGTTTATTATTTTCTGTAATTTAGTGTTTGTTTTTTGTACTTTAGATAATTTTATTTATTTGTATTTAATTGTATTTAATTTAGGGAATTAATTTAATTGTAGTGTAGTGTTAGGTGTTAGTGTAACATAGGATAGGTTTTATTTTACAGGTATATTTGAATTTATTTTAGCTAGGTAGTTATTAAATAGTTAATCACTATTTAGTAACTATTCTACATAGTTAAAATAAATACAAACTTGCCTGTAAAATAAAAATAAACCCTAAGCTAGATACAATGTAACTATTAGTTATATTGTAGTTATCTTAGGGTTTATTTTATAGGTAAGTATTTAGTTTTAAATAGGAATAATTTATTTAATGATAGGAATATTTATTTAGTTGATTTTTATGAGTGGCGCTACCAAGCTGAGGGTACACTAAGTTTTTATAAAATGACTTAAATAAGTCTGTATGTTTACTAGTTACCATGTATCGCACTGTCAATAAGCACTCAAATAATTCTAAATGGCGCTATTTAGCTTTGGGTATACTTAATAAGTATATATGTATAATAAATCACATAGAGTAAGATGTACAAAAATAGTGTATTTATTTAGTTGACCAATGTCAAATATTTACTATATTGGTATTAAAAAATATATATTGAAACATATAAAAACAATAACGAGTTGTGGCCACAACTAATATGAACTTAAGTTAAAAATGTAATCCTATTCAAAAGCAATTCATTCGTTTACGCTGAAAAATTGCTAATATAATACCCAGATGATTCCCTAGATAAGAGAAATAACTTTGTGCAAAGTGCAAAATAAAAAAACAATTTACATTTGATATTTGCCAGCTTAAGTGACTGTTTAATAGAACGATTTCAAAACAAATAATATTCGTAGTGAAACTTGAATGTCCCAATGTGATATCAAATTTCAATAGATGATATTGAATCCTTTAAAGTAAGGTTATAATGTCCGTATAATAGGGAGTACCCAGTTCAACCCTGTGAAACCTTGTGAATCTGCTGTGTAGCGTGAAAAGGTTAATTGAAAGTCTCAGATGTGTACAGGTGAGCAGGCTAGAAACTCTGCTGTTAGGCAGACTTACCTGGCTGTGTTCCCATCCCATTTACTTCCTGTGCAGCTGCTGCTGGTGTGAATAAACATAATCAAGGATAGAAAGAATCCGTTCAAAGCAATAGATCTTTAAGACCCATTTGGAAAATACGGGTCTTACATACGAGTATTTGGAACCACTTTAAAGGATCCTTCTTCACCGACGACTTCCCAACGAATGACGGTTCCTTTAAGGGACGTCATCCTAGATGGCGTCCCTCGAATTCCGATTGGCTGATAGGATTCTATCAGCCAAACGGAATTAAGGTAGGAAAATTCTGATTGGCTGATGGAATCAGCCAATCAGATTCAAGTTCAATCCGATTGGCTGATCCAATCAGCCAATCAGATTGAGCTTGCATTCTATTGCCTGTTCCGATCAGCCAATAGAATGCGAGATCAATCTGATTGGCTAATCCAATCAGCCAATCGGATTGAACTTGAATCTGATTGGCTGATTCCATCAGCCAATCAGAATTTTCCTACCTTTATTCTGATTGGCTGATAGAATCCTATCAGCCAATCGGAATTCGAGGGACGCCATCTTGGATGACGTCCCTCTAAGGAACCATCATTCGTCGGGAAGTCGTCAGTGAAGAAAGATGTTCCGCGTCGGCAGGATGAAGATGGATCCGGAAGAAAGAAGATTGAAGATGCCGCTTGATAGAAGACTTCAGCCGGATCATGAACCTCTTCAGCTCCCGCTTGGATCAAGACTTCAGCCAGATCATGGACCTCTTCAGCCCCCGCTTGGGCCAAGACTTCAGCCGGATCATGGACCTCTTCAGCCCCCGCTTGGGCTTGGATGAAGACTTCGGAGCCTGGACCGATCGGTGATACCCGGCGTGGTGAAGATAAGGTAGGATGATCTTCAGGGGCTTAGTGTTAGGTTTATTTAAGGGGGGTTTGGGTTAGATTAGGTGTATGTGGGTGGTGGGTTGTAATGTTGGGGGGGGGGTATTGTATGTTATTTTTTACAGGCAAAAGAGCTGAATTCTTTGGGGCATGCCCCGCAAAAGGCCCTTTTCAGGGCTGGTAAGGTAAAAGAGCTTTTCTATTTTAATTTTAGAATAGGGTAGGGCATTTTTTTTTATTTTGGGGGGCTTTGTTATTTTATTAGGGGGCTTAGAGTAGGTGTAATTAGCTTAAAATTGTTGTAATCTTTTTCTAATGTTTGTAAATTATTTTTTTATTTTTTGTAACTTAGTTCTTTTTTTATTTTTTAGTTAGTTTATTTAATTGTATTTATTTGTAGGTATTTTATGTAATTAATTTATTGATAGTGTAGTGTTAGGTTTAATTGTAGATAATTGTAGGTATTTTATGTAATTAATTTATTGATAGTGTAGTGCTAGGTTTAATTGTAACTTAGGTTAGGATTTATTTTACAGGTAATTTTGTAATTATTTTAACTAGGTAGCTATTAAATAGTTATTAACTATTTAATAGCTATTGTACCTGGTTAAAATAATTACAAAGTTGCCTGTAAAATAAATATAAATGCTAAAATAGCTACAATATAATTATTCGTTATATTGTAGCTATATTAGGGTTTATTTTACAGGTAAGTATTTAGCTTTAAATAGGAATAATTTATTTAATAAGAGTTAATTTATTTCGTTAGATTTAAATTATATTTAATTTAGGGGGGTGTTAGTGTTAGGGTTAGACTTAGCTTTAAGGGTTAATAAATTTATTAGAGTAGCGGTGAGGTCCGGTCGGCAGATTAGGGGTTAATACTTGAAGTTAGGTGTCAGCGATGTTAGGGAGGGCAGATTAGGGGTTAATACTATTTATTATAGGGTTATTGAGGTGGAAGTGAGGCGGATTAGGGGTTAATACATTTATTATAGTAGCTGTGAGGTCCGGTCGACAGATTAGGGGTTAATTATTGTAGGTAGCTGGCGGCGACATTGTGGGGGGCAGATTAGGGGTTAATAAATATAATATAGGGGTCGGCGGTGTTATGGGCAGCAGATTAGGGGTACATAGGTATAATGTAGGTTGCGGCGGTGTACGGAGCGGCAGATTAGGGGTTAAAAATAATATACAGGTGTCAGCGATAGCGGGGGCGGCAGATTAGGGGTTAATGAGTGTAAGGTTAGGGGTGTTTAGACTCGGGGTACATGTTAGGGTGTTAGGTGCAGACATAGGAAGTGTTTCCCCATAGGAAACAATGGGGCTGCGTTAGGAGCTGAACGCTACTTTTTTGCAGGTGTTAGGTTTTTTTTCATCCCAAACTGCCCCATTGTTTCCTATGGGGGAATCGTGCATGAGCACATTTTTGAAGCTGGCCGCGTCCATAAGCACCGCTGGCATTGAGAGTTGCAGTGGCGGTAAATTATGCTCTACGCTCCTTTTTTGGAGCCTAACGCAGCCATTCTGTGAACTCTAAATACCAGCAGTATTTAAAAGGTGCGGGGGAAAAAAAGCCAGCGTTAGCTACGCGGGTCGTTACCGACAAAACTCTAAATCTAGCCGTTAGTGTATCCTCAGCTTGGTAGCGCCACTCATAAAAATCAACTTGCTGTTTCCTTTTGACTGATTGGGGAGATCTCAGTCTGTTTTGAGAGGCTTAGAGGGCTAGACTGTGTCCAGATTTTTTTCTGATTAAGGAATATTTATTTAGATTTATTTAAATTATATTTAAGTTAGGGGGTGTTAGGGTTAGACTTAGGTTTAGGGGTTAATAAATTTAATATAGTGGCGGCGGTGTAGGGGGTGGCAGATTAGGGGTTAATAAGTATAATGTAGGTGGCGGCGGTGTAGGGGGGGCAGATTAGGGGTTAATAATTATAATGTAGGTGGCGGCGGTGTAGGGGGGCAGGATAGAGGTTAATAACTTTATGTAGGTGGCGGCGTTGGCGGGGCGGCAGATTAGGGGTTAAAAAGTATAATGTAGGTGGTGGCGGTATAGGGGGTGGCAGATTAGGGGTGTTTAGACTTGGGGGGACTCGCTGCTTTCAGACTCCCATTGATTCCTATGGTATCGGCCGCCTCCAGGGCGGTGGATTGAAAACCAGGTACGCTGGGCCGGAATAGTGGCGAGCGTACCTGGTAGAATTTTGTTAACTAGCTAAAGTAGTCAGATAGTGCCGAATTCGCATTCGGAACATCTGAGGTGACGTAAGCATCGATCTGTGTCGGACTTTGCCCGGCGGATCGTATGTTACACCACAAAATTTTACTTTTGCCGGGAGTGAGCACAATGTTATATATATGACACACATGAACTAACACTGTCTAACTATGAAAAACTTTCAAAATACTCTGAGCTAAGATGCGATTTTCAACGGTTTAGAAATCAGTTTGAGCCTCGCTAGGTTTGGCTTTTCAAAAATACCACCAAGGGAACAAAGCAAATTTGATGATGAAAGTAAATTGGAAAGTTTTTTAAAATGTTATGCCCTATCTGAATCATGAAAGTTTAATTTTGACTTTACTATCCCTTTAAGTTTAAGGATTAAAATGTTTATAGGTTATGTCATTTAAAAGGGACTGAGCCAGCTTTGGGGTAGATGCCTTCAGCTGAGCCTTAAAGGGATGTAAACTTTTATTTTTTTATTTTATGTTTCAGATAGAACATATATTTTTAAACAACTTTGCAATTTACTTTATTGTCAGATTTGTTTCATTCTCTTGGTATCCTTTATTAAAGGAGCATCAATGCACTACAGGAAGCTAGCTGAAACACATCAGTAAGCCAATGACAAGAGGTATATATGTGCAGCCACCAATCAGCAGCTAGCTACCAGTTCCTGAGCCTATTGAGGTATGGTTTTCAACAAAGGTTACCAAGAGAACTAAGCAACTTTGATAATAGAAGTAAACTGCAAAAGTTGTTTAAAATTATATTCTCTATCCAAATCATGAAAGAAATATTTTGTGTTTCACGTCCCTCTAAAATAAAAGTGAGACATATTTTTATGGTTTATAGTTAGCCTTTCTGATTATTATAGGGCATTATGGTTAGATTAGCAGGAGTAATGAAGAACGTTATCTTCTGCCTGTTACTGTCACCATTAATATGAACCAGAGAGACTATTAATATTACATATTATGGCACCAAATCCTTTTATCTCTCTTTATCCCAGCTTCATTTCCCCTTATTGTTACTAGGTGATTATTTTTTTCATTATTTTAAAACAGAGAATGAATTTTGTCCTCTGACAATTTATAAATGTGATTTGTTATTGTTTAGTTGTGTGTAGTCACCATTTTGTTACCAATACATTTGATGTACAACTCAAAACTTATATTTTTTTTAAAGAGACATAACATTCAGAACTGAAATAGATGTGTGCGCATTTCCATTTGAAATACTTTTAGGGCTCCATTTATCAAGCTGTGATAGCAGCTATAGAATCCCAGTGTCACACGAGCCTGAAACGCTAGTTAAGTAGCAGCGGTTTTAAGACCACTACTTTAGCTCTCCGCTAACTAAAGTGTGGCGGTTTGGGATGATTAACAGCCCCTTTATGCACGTGACTGGCCATGCGCAAGCAGGGGGTGGCATTTAACAAGGCTGGGGTGACAAATTTAATGACATTGAACCTTTTATACAATAAAAGTATAAAGAGATCTGGTACAAATATCTACACATTTTACTGTAATTGCATTTATTTATTTATTTAGATTTTTTTATCAATGTAAAGTGCTGTGATAACATTGGTCTCTGTATATTTCTGTAACCTGTTACTATACAGTATGCTCCCTATAATATATATATACTATATATCTGTACAACTTAAGTTTAACTGAATCTGCCTGTTTGTTTGATGCCTGTACTTACAGATTGATGCTCTGTCTGAGATTGTGGAAGCAGTACAGGGTCGGATCGAGGTATACGTAGATGGAGGGATTCGGACCGGAAGTGATGTGCTGAAGGCGCTGGCCCTTGGAGCAAAGTGTGTGTTCATCGGGAGGCCCATAGTGTGGGGTCTGACATATAAGGTGTGATACGTTGTGTTTTATTACATATGTAGTGTGTGACATGGGTCACCAGAAGTTTTTTTTCTTTATTATAACTATTTTACATATTTTAGAATAATGTTAAAACCATAAACCTATAATATAACACAAACGGAACTATGCAGTGGCCACAATTTATTAATTTATTAACTACTTTAGATTTTAAATTCTTCAATGTAGTCCCCCTTTGCCTTGAAAACAGCTTTGCACATGCTTGGCATTTTGTCAACCAGCATCATGAGATGCCTCCTGGGAAGCTTTTCTATTCTTGAAGGAATCACCTATATGCTGGGTACTTAGGCATGTCTGAAGTTGTCTCACAGTTTTCACAGCATTCTCTAAGCATGTTAACACTGAAGGACCAAATATAAGCTAGAAACTTTGTCTCAGAATATGCAATGCACTAATCATACTGATTCAACTGAAAAACTAGAAGTGAATGCAAGTTGCTGAACACTTAGCACAAGTGTAAATTGCCCCTGGTACCCATTTAGCATGCTGTCTGGGTGTAATATATGCTTGGTGTACTAACTTGGTATGTGCCTCCATTATATCAGCAGGGTTGCCTCTCTGACCCTAGTAAAGCTTTGTATTATTACCTCTTCTGTGAACCTGATGTCTCTTAAATTCGCATTTGGTCAATGCTTGCTGCACGATTGATAGTGTGTGCTGCGCAGGTATCAATTTATATATTGGCTATATGAAATGATTACTCTGCTTCACAAGTATGCAAAGTCTGTCAATATTAGTGAGCCACTTAGTAATTGTGTGCACACATAATGGCCCCAATTTATCAAGGTCTGTCGGACCTGATCCATCAGTGCGGATCAGGTCGGACAGACCTCGCTGAATACGGCGAGCAATACGCTCGCCGTATTCAGCATTGCACCAGCAGTTCACAAGAGCTGCTGGTGCAACGCCACCCCCTGCAGACTCGCAGCCAATAGGCCGCCAGCAGGGGGGTGTCAATCAACCCGATCGTACTCGATCGGGTTGATTTCCGGCGATGTCTGTCCGCCTGCTCAGAGCAGGCGGACAGGTTATGGAGCAGCGGTCTTTGTGACCGCTGCTTCATAACTGCTGTTTCTGGCGAGCCTGCAGCTCGCCAGAAACACGGGGCATCAAGCTCCATACTGAGCTTGATAAATATGCCCCAATGTCTGCATTTATTATAAGCAAACTTGGCTCTATTTGAGATATTAAACTAATTATGTATTGAAATGTATAAAAAAATTATCCCAGAGTTCAATAAATGTGAAACAGATGTGATAAGTTGCCATTGGCGAAATACTCCCGTAGTAAGCCCTGGGAGGAACCTAGGATTACATTGTAGTGGCAGAAATCTTTTCACTTCTCTCTGTATAGCCCATTTCTTTCAAAGTCTAGTCCAGGCCTTTAAAGGATCCCTAAACAATGCTATTACTAATGTAAGGCTGACGAGAGGTCATTGACGTGTGGGGTAAGTAAGGTGTATAAAAAGGGATGTAGAATTTGTCTTTTTAAGGAAATTACACCAAAATGATTGGTTTATGTCAACTAATGGATTACCATTTTATTGATTGTTGCCCAATTATACCACTGAATATTTGGAAGACCCAATTCTTCTGATTCAGCTGGTAACACCAATTTAATTCCCCATATACATTTTTCTTCCTCTTCCAGATAAAGTTATTTGAGATAACCTGAACATCCTTACATGTTAATAGAAGGGGCGGAATGTGTAATGGTTATAACAATTTTGGAAAGGCTGTGATTTTGATCAGATTATAATAATGGGAGCTGATTCTAGCTTTTTGTGTGTTTGAATCACAGTATCAATAATAAGCTTATACTGTATAAGAGGGAAGGGTTAACGTCTAGGAAAATGCCCAAATATTTAAAATGTACCATCTGTAATCTTAAGGGCCGTTTTTGAAATAGAGGATTGATTATTGTTGAGCAACCATATCACCTCTGACCTATCAATGTTAATTTTGTATCCTGTAAAACTTCTGAATCTATCAATTATATTCATAAGCTTAGGAATGTGTAGTCTAGGGTTAGCTATATATAGTAGGAGGTCATCAGAATATAAGGATACATGTATCTGCTGGAGTCCAATTCATAGGCCTTCTTCTCTGGCAAATCTAAAAAGCCAATGGCTCTATGGTGAGGTCATGTAGGAGAGTTGAGAGGGAGCACCCCTGTCTAGTTCCCTTCTACAAAGCAAAAGATGGAGAAACAACACCATTGATAAGGATAGATGCCATAGGGTGAAGCACAATAAGATAGTATCCCTCAATGCCAAACTGATCTACGGTGGTGTAGAGATGATCCCACTACACCCTATCAAATGGTTTCTTTGCCTCCTGGGCAAGAAGGCAGGCATGCGCCAAATCCACAATGTTTTTATCTTGTTTTCATTGCCAATAGTACGAGTTAACAGCAACTGTTTTACAGATATTTGTAACTGACGAACGATTCTTCACAAAACCGTTTTGGTCAAGTGAGGGAAAACACCAGCCAAACGGTCAGCCAAAATTTTTGTGAATAACTTATAATTGCTTGAAAATAGAAATCTGCTTGCACCAAAACAAAGGGTATAACAGACTTCTATAAGAGGTGCCAAATGCAACAAAATATATGTGACTATATACAAATCCAAGAAATGGCAAAAAACAAGATAAAATAATGATATTACTACTAATAATAATAATACAAAGCAAACAGTACATAACTAAGTAAGGCAAATAGTGCAAATAGTGACTATATCACCAAATACGGTATAGGCTAAGGTGTTAACGTCAACATTGTCAATCCCACGGATCTCCAATAGTTTGAACAACGTGCAGACAGCTGATCTTGATATGTCTAGCCAGACACTTCAGTAACTGTAGCAAAAAAGAGCAAAGGGACAGGGGGGATCGGAGCTACTTACAAAGTAGAAAGCACATAGATAGTGCAAATCAGTCGAATCAGGTCCAAAAAGTTGCCCAACAGACTTGCCCTCAGCGATACTCCCAGGAATGTGACCGGGTCCGTGGAAGGAAGATCTCACACAGTCACAGAGCCAAATTCTTCTGGAACATGATTTCTCACAAAGGGGCAGTTCTCTCGTGCAGCGGCAACAAAATAATCCACTCAGGGAAAACGAGCAGCAGCAGACCACATATAGCGGTAAACTCTGTGATGACAACCAGCTCCACTTGAGGGTGTCGCTCAAACTTCCAAGAGCATTGCTCAGATAAGTGGAAGTAATTGCTGTCAGGAAAAGGGGGTAGCTAGATGTGGATTATTCCAATTAGGCAGTAACTGTTAAGATGGGATATACCCAATATATAAAAAGTTCCAGGCAGCAGCGATTAAAACCATTTAATATTGAATAAAACAGGTGGGCATATAGCAACGCGTTTCTCGGTGTCACAGCACCATTTCATCAGGCTATATTTCTAACACAAGCTGCTGGACATTTAAAAGAAATCCTAACCAATCAAAATTCAAGTTAAAAACAACACCTCTATAAGTCGTCATAGGGATTGTATATACATTAAAAGAAAGTTTCAGACAATAAGACATCATTAAACATCGTGACATAAACATGGGAATAAAATAAAATGAATTGTTACCAAAACTAGATAATGATGGCATGAATTGCAAAAAGAATTCAAAAGGTTTATTAAATATATTGGTGTGTTGTTACTTTGTTATTCTATAGCCAGTACTTGTTCATATAGAACTGAGATTTAATTGGGTAAAGATTATATCACTTACATTATTAAAAATGTTTAAAGAATATCAAAAAGTGTTCGGGTGGACATGTGATATGTCTCATAAACAAATGTTTTATTTCTAACACATATAAAAAAAAGTGTGAGTGATGTTATTTAGGCAGTGACAAATTTAGGATCTGATAACTATCGAGGGTTAAAGGGACACTGTACCCAAATTTTTTCTTTTGCAATTAAGAAAGAGCATGCAATTTTAAGCAACTTTCTAATTTACTCCTATTATCAATTTTCTTCGTTCTCTTGCTATCATTATTTGAAAAAGAAGGCATCTAAGCTTTTTTTTTGGTTTCAGTACTCTGGACAGCACTTTTTTATTGGTGGATGAATTTATCCACCAATCAGCAAGGACAACCCAGGTTGTTCACCAAAAATGGGCCGGCATCTAAACTTACATTCTTGCATTTCAAATAAAGATACCAAGAGAATGAAGAAAATTTGATAATAGGAGTAAATTAGAAAGTTGCTTAAAATTTCATGCTCAATCTGAATGACTAAAGAATTTTTTTGGGTACAGTGTCCCTTTAAGTAGCTGGCTATGATTCCATCGATTTGCATATCATAATGTCACATTATTTAATTTATGCTTGAAACTAATACTATAATAAAAATATAAAAGTTACACAATATGAATATGTATAAAAATAATTCATTAAAATAAAACTGAAAATACATCCTTTTATATTATGCATCAAACTAGGTGGATATATGCAATTTATATTAGAAACGATTTACCATCTACTCTAATGAGTGTAAACTCTAAAATACCTAAAAGTATAAGTGTGAGTGTGTAAAAAAGTAAAGTGTGTGTAGAATGAGCAATAATATAAAGGACATAATATCCTCTAGACTCAGTGTATGTGCTCTGAGCAAATGGAGGTTAAATGGTGGTAACAACAATAAATCTGTAGTAGAGAGTGTAATATCTAGTGTAACTGAATCGATATAAGTATTTATCTAAAATTGAGATGTAGTAATGGTAGTTTGTAAACTAAAACTACAAGTGATTATATAGGATAATCTGGATGTTACAATAAAAATTGCGTTATAAGATATATGTGATATCAAATCAAAGTAATAATGACATAATTAGTGCGGAAGAAAGTAGTAAACTAAAATAGTTATCAGTGTAGCAATAATAATGCAGCGATAATAATGCAATCTAATGGAGGGGTGATATGATTAATATACCATGTTGATATAATGGAATATTAGAAGGCTGCTAGATCCATATTCATATTGAGACCAGAGGGAAACATAGTTTGGAGTTTATATATCCAATATGTCTCCCTCTGTCTTAATCTATTGAAACGATTATATAAATGTGATTTGGGAATGATTTTTAAGGGCAAGTGGAAAACAGATCTAAATTCCCTCCATGGACTAGGTAACAATGTTTAGGTGCGCTGTGTTTAAGAAATTTGTTCTTCACGTTCCGAAAATGTTTTTTTCCATCTATTTCTCACTATCCGACAGGTGTGACCCACATATTGAATGCCACACAAACAGTATGTTAGTAGATATACTACAGCGTTGCTTTTACATGTCAAATTTTAAGAAATAGAATATTTGAGATTAGTAATATGTGATTGAAATTGGACACAGCCTGGGCTGATACACTTGCACATATTACAGTTCTTAAGATGACATTTAAAAACACCCTTTTTGGACAGGGAATTATTATTCAAGTTGAAGGAATGTTATTTGGATTATTATTTTTGTTTTTATTGTTGTTCTTATGTAGAACAATTTTGCAAGGAACAAAATGATTTTTAAGTGTTGGGGCTCGTTTAAAAACACATTTAGGTCTACTGACCCTTTTTCCATTTGTATTGCTGGTCTACCCTATCAGGTGCTAACTTATAATTGCTGTTTAGCAGTGAAATAGGTCTGTACAACGAGATAATGGTAGGGTCGCGGTCAGGTTTTGGGAGCACACAAATATGTGCCTCCATAAATCTTGAATCCTGATGGAAAATCACTGTCAAGTATTTGGAAAAGATGCCTGCTAACACCCGGGCTATCTCTCCAATTAAAATCTTATAGAATTCATTCAGAAGGTCTTTAGGACCTGCTACCTGGTTTAGAGTTTTTTATCACTTTCTGTACTTCTTGTATCATTTTAGGAAAAAAAAGTTGCTCTCTATCTTCCTCTATCAATGTTGGTAATTTGACCTCTTCCAAGAAAACACACTTGTTTTCTTTGGATACTTGCTGACTTGTATACAAAGACTTATAATAGTTAAAATGATGGAAAATCCTAGTGTTTCAAAAATGTTTGGATTTACCAGCACTAAAAATAAAGGCCACCTTCATTCAACAGTTTAACAAAAACTGTGTGAAAGTTACCGGTACAGTGCCATATGGCTAGCCGGCTATTGGCTAAGAGGTGGGAACGTCAGCTAATTGAAAAACTGAGCTGCGCCGTGGGCAGCAGGAGGCGCTTAGCTTAGCACTGAAGCAATAAAGAAATAACGGTAACTTTCACTCATTTTTTTTTAACTGATAATTAATTTTCTTGATAATTAAGGCGCTTGAAGATAACTTGACGGGTCAAGCATCTAAGCCCCTACTCAGGTTCATAGAGTCCATCTGTTGTGTTCTTTCAAATGGCCAGAGGCAAATGGTCTGGGTTTATACCTAAGAGTCTTGGCAGGATAAGAGTGGTGAATTCTAGGAGATCTTTGTATTTTACTGTTTCCAGCACACCGACCACTAGCAAGTTATTGCATCTGGCGCGATTCTCCAGGTCATCATTCTTGTCCTACAGATATTATTGTGCCGCAGCAGGTGTGACAGTGTATTTGCAGATTCTGTTTGCTCAACATCAGATATTCTCTGCTCAGCTGTAGTTAGGCATGTGAAATATTGGCAAATCCCACTTGTCACATTTTTCATACCCCTGTCTCCATTTTCGAGAGAATAAATTATTTAAGTTCCTGCAGCAGATTATTTGAGTCTGACTTGGGAGGCTTTCACTGCTCCAGATGAAGGCAGAGTTTCAGCTAAATGCTGTTATTTTTATCTGTGTTTTGACTTAGAACCTGTAGTTGGATTGGCTGTAGAAGGCAGTTTGTGAGAATTCTTATCTACTTTCAGAGGCAAAATGTATTGCTGTCACTGTGGCAATATAAAGTAATGATTCACACCAAGAATTATTCACTATAAGGTGGTGTATAAAACATGACAGGTGTCCCTTCAGGAAACCAAGACACACAATTTCATGGGCACTTAAATTATGTTTAATTGCCTTACACAGCAGGGCAACTGATGACTATTCGCTGTTCAGTACAATAAGCATGGAAAACATAGTAGATAGTGTCATTGGAGCAGCAGATTGGAAGTCTGAGGTTTACTAGCTCTTTACAATTTGGCCACAAGATGGCAGCAGATGTCAAAATGCAGTCAAATTTGTATCAGGAAAGAAATTTAGATTTCTTCCAAATCAAGGCGAATAACAGCAGATGGTCCTAAAATATCTGCCCCTGCACAGTAGACAATATTAAGTCTTTCCCACAACCATAAACAAATCAGTAGTTTAATGGGGCAGTTACAAATAGGCAAGTGGTGTAACAAGTTGCAGGCAAGTAGTTCCCATATGTGGCTACTAAAGCAGTATCTTTCAGATGTTGTAAGTAATTAGCAGGATCACTACTTTTTCTCTGCTTCATAACATACCACCACATGGAGACTCTCTGTTCGGCGATGTCCTTGGTCTCACTCCAAAATGGTACCAGCAGCTCTCCTTGTCAAGGCGTGGGCTTCAGCAGAGGCTTTAGGATTGTGAGAACGCCCCATACGCTGTAAACCTCAGCGGTGTCACTGCCTGAGGGTTCCCTCCAGGTTGGATGGCTCAAGCATGGGGTAATTGTGTGAGGGTACCGGTTATATTATCACTTTTAGTAAACCGACCATGTCTGAGTTTCAGATGTGCTGCCGCTCGGTAGTCCCACCCACCAGATGTTCACAGAAGTGAATGCAAGATAAAGTACGCTGAAAACACTGCAATTTGATTTGTATTTGCTTCTTGTTGCATTCACATTCCACTGTAAGATTCTGTATTTCAGAGAGTTTTAATTCACTTTCTATGGCTGTCAGCTCGCCACTCGCCGGAAATTCGAGGTTCACACCTCTTTTTTAGAGAATTAAATGATGTCTGCCTATGTGTGAGTTAGTGTAAGGATTTCACTCCTTGTCAGCAAATCGTAGAGAATCTGCTCCTTAGTGCACAGTAACATCAGTAGAAATCTGTTAACAATCCAAAAAGTAAATATCAAGGGGGCTGGGGATACCAGTGAGGACTTCATGCACTGTTATCTATTTCAACCTTTATTTATTTTTTATAAACATCTTTCTCTCATTTTTAACTCCTACCTTGCCCTTTATTGAACATGTAAACAAGGCAAATTCCAGCAGCTGATGCCTTTTAGGTTTGGGGGTGCAAGACTAATTAAACAAGCATACCTGGGTATGCAGCATACATGTGTTTGGAGCACTAAAGAGCAGAACTTTATGGATTATTAGTGAAAATAAATTCAAGTTTTTTAGCCATTGCTTATTACTAATAGTTATTTGCCTAACTCCTTGTAGTCTTCTCTTGATGTGTCGATAAGCAATGTCCACACACTCCACATAGTGATCCCTCTAGTTTTTTTAAGCACTGCACGCAAAAACTTGGCAAAGTTACTAAAATGTGTGTGCAAAGTTAGCTTTTTACCTACCTCACATTAAGCAAAATACTGTGTTATTCACCTATACACAAACTCAGACAAATACAACACACACACATACTTATACATACACAGCCATACAAGCACACTCACAAATATACATACACACACACATGCATACATACATACACAGACATACAAGCACACTCACACATATACATACACACACTCATACATACACAGACATACAAGCACACTCACACATATACATACACACACATGCATACATACATACACAGACATACAAGCACACTCACACATATACATACTCATACATACACAGACATACAAGCACACTCACACATATACATACTCATACATACACAGACATACAAGCACACTCACACATATACATACTCATACATAGCCATACAAGCACACACACACATATACATACACACACACACATATACTCATACATACACACACACATACTCATACATACACAGACATACAAGCACACTCACACATATACATACACACACATGCATACATACATACACAGACATACAAGCACACTCACACATATACATACACACACTCATACATACACAGACATACAAGCACACTCACAAATATACATACACACACACATTCATACATACATACACAGACATACAAGCACACTCACACATATACATACACACACTCATACATACACAGACATACAAGCACACTCACACATATACATACACACACATGCATACATACATACACAGACATACAAGCACACTCACACATATACATACACACACTCATACATACATACACAGACATACAAGCACACTCACAAATATACATACACACACACATTCATACATACATACACAGACATACAAGCACACTCACACATATACATACACACACTCATACATACACAGACATACAAGCACACTCACACATATACATACACACACATGCATACATACATACACAGACATACAAGCACACTCACACATATACATACACACACTCATACATACATACACAGACATACAAGCACACTCACACATATACATACTCATACATACACAGACATACAAGCACACTCACACATATACATACTCATACATACATAGCCATACAAGCACACACACACATATACATACACACACACACACACATATACTCATACATACACACACACACATACTCATACATACACAGACATACAAGCACACTCACACATATACATACACACACATGCATACATACATACACAGACATACAAGCACACTCACACATATACATACACACACTCATACATACACAGACATACAAGCACACTCACAAATATACATACACACACATTCATACATACATACACAGACATACAAGCACACTCACACATATACATACACACACTCATACATACACAGACATACAAGCACACTCACACATATACATATACACACACATGCATACATACATACACAGACATACAAGCACACTCACACATATACATACACACACTCATACATACACAGACATACAAGCACACTCACACATATACATACACACACTCATACATACATACACAGCAATACAAGCACACTCACAAATATACATACACACACTCATCCATACATACACAGACATACAAGCACACTCACACATATACATACACACACTCATACATACACAGACATACAAGCACACTCACACATACATACACAGCCATACAAGCACACACACACACACATATACTCATACATACACACACACATACTCATACATACACAGACATACAAGCACACTCACACATATACATACACACACACATACATACACAGCTATACAAGCACACTCACACATATACATACTCACACACACATGCTCATACATACACAGCTATACAAGCACACTCACACATATACATACTCACACACACATACTCATACATACACAGCCATACAAGTACACTCATAGATACACAGCCAAACAAGCACACTCAAACATATACATACATACACACATATACTCATACATACACACACACATACTCATACATACAGACATACAAGCACACTCACACATATACATACACAGCCATACAAGCACACACACACACACATATACTCATACATACACACACACATACTCATACATACACAGACATACAAGCACACTCACACATATACATACACACACACATACATACACAGCTATACAAGCACACTCACACATATACATACTCACACACACATGCTCATACATACACAGCTATACAAGCACACTCACACATATACATACTCACACACACATACTCATACATACACAGCCATACAAGTACACTCATACATACACAGCCATACAAGCACACACACACATATACATACACACACACACATATACTCATACATACACACACACATACTCATACATACAGACATACAAGCACACTCACACATATACATACACACACACATACTCATACACAGCTATACAAGCACACTCACACATATACATGCTCACACACACATGCTCATACATACACAGCCATACAAGCACACTCACACACACATACTCATACATACACTGCCATACAAGCACACTCACACACACATACTCATACATAGACAGCCATACAAGTACACTCACACATATACATACACACTCATAGATACACAGCCATACAAGCACACTTACACATATACATACATACACACACACACACTGACAGGAGCCCCCTAGTGGACTTGAAAAAAACTGAAATGGTGTGAGTGAGTGAGCGCTAAAAGCTAAAAAGGCTAAGAAATGTTTATTTTAAAAGGCTAAGCAATGGTCATATTTATTACAGCAATATCATAAAACACATACGGCTAGATTTAGAGTTTTGTCGGTAAGGACCCGCGTAGCTAACGCTAGCTTTTTTCTGGCCGCACCATAAAAATAACTCTGGTATTGAGAGTCCACATAAAGGCTGCGTTAGGCTCCAAAAAAGGAGCGTAGAGCATATTTAACGCAACTGCAACTCTCGATACCAGAGTTGCTTACGGACGCAGCCAGCCTCAAAAACGTGCTCGTGCACGATTCCCCCATAGGAAACAATGGGGCTGTTTGAGCTGAAAAAAAACCTAACACCTGCAAAAAGCCGCGTTCAGCTCCTAACGCAGCCCCATTGTTTGCTATGGGGAAACACTTCCTATGTCTGCACCTAACACTCTAACATGTACCCCGAGTCTAAACACCCCTAACCTTACACTTATTAACCCCTATTCTGCCGCCCCCGCTATCGCTGACCCCTGCATATTATTATTAACCCCTAATCTGCCGCTCCGTAAACCGCCGCTACTTACATTATCCCTATGTACCCCTAATCTGCTGCCCCTAACACCGCCGACACCTATATTATATTTATTAACCCCTAATCTGCCCCCCACAACGTCGCCTCCACCTGCCTACACTTATTAACCCCTAATCTGCCGACCGGACCTGAGCGCTACTATAATAAAGTTATTAACCCCTAATCCGCCTCACTAACGCTATAATAAATAGTATTAACCCCTAATCTGCCCTCCCTAACATCGCCGACACCTAACTTAAATGATTAACCCCTAATCTGCCGACTGGAGCTCACCGCTATTCTAATAAATGTATTAACCCCTAAAGCTAAGTCTAACCCTAACACTAACACCCCCCTAAGTTCAATATAATTTACATTGAACGAAATTAATTATCTCTTATTAAATAAATTATTCCTATTTAAAGCTAAATACTTACCTGTAAAATAAATCCTAATATAGCTACACTATAAATTATAATTATATTATAGCTATTTTAGGATTAATATTTATTTTACAGGTAACTTTGTAATTATTTTAACCAGGTACAATAGCTATTAAATAGTTAATAACTATTTAATAGTTACCTAGTTAAAATAATAACAAAATTACCTGTAAAATAAATCCTAACCTAAGTTACAATTAAACCTAACACTACACTATCATTAAATTAATTAAATAAAATATCTACAATTACCTACAATTAAACCTAACACTACACTATCAATACATTAATTAAATACAATATCTACAAATAACTACAATGAAATAAACTAACTAAAGTACAAAAAATAAAAAAGAACTAAGTTACAAAAAATAAAAAAATATTTACAAACATAAGGAAAATCTTACAACAATTTTAAACTAATTACACCTACTCTAAGCCCCCTAATAAAATAACAAAGCCCCCCAAAATAAAAAATGCCCTACCCTATTCTAAATTACTAAAGTTCAAAGCTCTTTTACCTTACCAGCCCTGAACAGGGCCCTTTGCGGGGCATGCCCCAAAGAATTCAGCTCTTTTGCCTGTAAAAAAAAACATAAAATACCCCCCCCCCAACATTACAACCCACCACCCACATACCCCTAATCTAACCCAAACCCCCCTTAAATAAACCTAACACTAAGCCCCTGAAGATCATCCTACCTTGTCTTCACCATACCAGGTTCCCCGATCCGTCCTGGCTCCAAAATCTTCATCCAACCCAAGCGGGGGCTGGCGATCCATCATCCGGCGGCTGAAGAGGTCCAGAAGAGGCTCCAAAGTCTTCATCCTATCCGGGAAGAAGAGTAGATCCGGACCGGCAACCATCATCTTCCAAGCGGCATCTTCTATCTTCATCCGATGAGGACCGGCTCCATCCTGAAGACCTCCACCGCTGACCCATCTTCATCCGGCGACGTCCAACTGAAGAATGACGGTTCCTTTAAATGACGTCATCCAAGATGGCGTCCCTCGAATTCCGATTGGCTGATAGGATTCTATCAGCCAATCGGAATTAAGGTAGGAATATTCTGATTGGCTGATGGAATCAGCCAATCAGAATCAAGTTCAATCCGATTGGCTGATCCAATCAGCCAATCAGATTGAGCTTGCATTCTATTGGCTGTTCCGATCAGAATATATATATCAGAATATTAATCCTAAAATAGCTATAATATAATTATAATTTATGTTGTAGCTATATTAGGATTTATTTTACAGGTAAGTATTTAGCTTTAAATAGGAATAATTTATTTAATAAGAGTTAATTAATTTAGTTAGATTAAAATTATATTTAACTTAGGGGGGTGTTAGTGTTAGGGTTAGACTTAGCTTTAGGGGTTAATACATTTATTAGAATAGCGGCGAGATTCGGTCGGCAGATTAGGGGTTAATAATTGAAGTTAGGTGTCAGCGATGTTAGGGAGGGCAGGTTAGGGGTTAATAAATATAATATAGGGGTCGGCGGCGTTAGGGGCAGCAGATTAGGGGTACATAGCTATAATGTAGCTGGCGGCGGCGTGCGGACGGCAGATTAGGGGTTAATAAGTGTAGGTAGCTAAATATAATATAGGGGTCGGCGGTGTTAGGGGCAGCAGATTAGGGGTACATAAGGATAACGTAGGTGGCGGTCGGCAGATTAGAGGTTAAAAAAATTTAATCGAGTTGCGGCGATGTGGGGGGACCTCGGTTTAGGGGTACATAGGTAGTTTATGGGTGTTAGTGTACTTTAGAGTACAGTAGTTAAGAGCTTTATGAACCGGCGTTAGCCCAGAAAGCTCTTAACTACTGACTTTTTTCTGCGGCTGGAGTTTTGTCGTTAGAATTCTAACGCTCACTTCAGACACGACTCTAAATACCGGAGTTAGAAAAATCCCATTGAAAAGATAGGATACGCAATTTACGTAAGGGGATCTGCGGTATGGAAAAGTCGCGGCTGAAAAGTGAGCGTTAGACCCTTTTTTTAATGACTCCAAATACCGGAGGTAGCCTAAAACCAGCGTTAGGAGCCTCTAACACTGGTTTTCACGGCTACCGCCAAACTCCAAATCTAGGCCATAGTCAATGGTAAAAACACAATGATAAAATCAAATAAAATAAAATCTTCCTTAAAACCTACATGGATCCATGGTATACGTTTATAATCACAATCTACGTCCTGTACTATGGTGACAATATATGTTGTGGGAGAGAATATAGCATAAGATGATCACAGCAAATATCAGAGAGAAAGTGGCTACTAATATGGTAATCACAGATATAGTGATGAACAATTGTGTCCTGATGTGTGTACAAAAAATGGGTGTAAATATAAGTCAACGAAAGTGACAAATTAGTAATTAAAAATTAGTAAAAAGGTGAAAAAATATATTGGGTAATGTCCAAGTTCAATATCCAATTAAGATGGTGTCCAAAAAATATTATTAAATGCCAAAAAATGATATGTTAGTGTACAATGCAAAAAGTGTCCGGTGTTGCTATATGCAAAATTGATTCCCCTTATGTTAACAATAGTGCAGGTTCACAGTGGTGCAAAAAATTGTAGAAACCGAAATCCAATTTGATGTGAAAGGTAACAATAAAATAAATCCGAAAACGTGATCACAAGCACATAAAGAAATGTGGAAGCAATGGAACAATTTAAAAAGTAGAAAAAACAAAAATAAAAAATAAAATATAAAAAAAGTGAATGTGAAAGTGGTCCAAAATATCTTCTGAACCTGTGAATAAATGAAAAGAACAATAGTGCAATAACGTCTAAACACTATATATAATAATAGGAAATGAGCTGACCAGTATGTCAACGCGTTTCGGCCTTACCAGGCCTTTATCAAGACTATCAGTCTTATCATTCTTGATAAAGGCCTGGTAAGGCCGAAACGCGTTGACATACTGGTCAGCTCATTTCCTATTATTATATATAGTGTTTAGACGTTATTGCACTATTGTTCTTTTCATTTATTCACAGGTTCAGAGGATATTTTGGACCACTTTCACCTTCATTTTTATTTTTTATTATTTTTTATTTTTGTTTTTTCTACTTTGTTTTTTCTACTTTTTAAATTGTTCCATTGCTTCCACATTTCTTTATGTGCTTGTGATCACGTTTTCGGATTTATTTTATTGTTACCTTTCACATCAAATTGGATTTCGGTTTCTATAATTTTTTGCACCACTGTGAACCTGCACTATTGTCAACATAAGGGGAATCAATTTTGCATATAGCAACACCGGACACTTTTTGCATTGTACACTAACATATCATTTTTTGGCATTTAATAATATTTTTTGGACACCATCTTAATTGGATATTGAACTTGGACATTACCCAATATATTTTTTCACCTTTTTACTAATTTTTAATTACTAATTTGTCACTTTCGTTGACTTATATTTACACCCATTTTTTGTACACACATCAGGACACAATTGTTCATCACTATATCTGTGATTACCATATTAGTAGCCACTTTCTCTCTGATATTTGCTGTGATCATCTTATGCTATATTCTCTCCCACAACATATATTGTCACCATAGTACAGGACGTAGATTGTGATTATAAACGTATACCATGGATCCATGTAGGTTTTAAGGAAGATTTTATTTTATTTGATTTTATCATTGTGTTTTTACCATTGACTATGTGTTTTATGATATTGCTGTAATAAATATGACCATTGCTTAGCCTTTTAAAATAAACATTTCTTAGCCGTTTTAGCTTTTAGCGCTCACTCACTCACACCATTAAAATATAAAGTTTTTTTGTTTTTTTTTGTGCAATTCCTATCTGAATGATGGAAATGTAATTATGACTTTCATGTTCCTTTCAAAAACTAATTAGATTTGCTGACATGGGGCCAGTAACAGTTGATGCTAATTTTCAAAATATAAATAACTGGAAAATTCTATTAAAATAGCATGCTCTACCTCAATCATGAAAGTTTAATTTTAAATGTCTCCCTTTGACTATGTGTTTAACCAGTTACTTTACAGTGGCATTATTTCTAAAAACATTCAACAACTGCAATAATTACATATATTTTTTAAATGACTCATTTTCTCCTTTTTATTAATATAAACTTGTATAAAAGCAGCACATATTAAAAACACAATGCAACAGCTTTCAATTGATTTGTGAATTACAAGTTAACAGCAGTCTTTAAATAAATGGAGACTTAGAGAAAAATAAAAATAGATGCTGCATCCTCTGACTGAACAGACATAACATATATGGAGTTTGTACCTAATTAAATCAAATAACCATGAAAAAGGGAGACTTAGCAATATTCAATGTCAAAAACTTTAGTTTAAATAATGTGGACACTGCACACTTAACTTCAAACTCTGGGTTTTAAATTATGGATTTAAATTTGAATTGACCCTTTGACTTCCTGTCAGTATTGGGTTATGCTCACTTACTGTCCCCCCTGTAAATGAGCTGTATCTGAACACAATTTGTGAATCACAAGAGATGTAGAATACTACTTTACTCTTCTGCTTGGGTTATGCTCACTTACTGTCCCCCTGTTAATGAGCTGTATCTGAACACAATTTGTGAATCACAAGAGATGTAGAATACTACTTTACTCTTCTGCTTGGGTTATGCTCACTTACTGTCCCCCTGTTAATGAGCTGTATCTGAACACAATTTGTGAATCACAAGAGATGTAGAATACTACTTTACTCTTCTGCTTGGGTTATGCTCACTTACTGCCCCCCCTGGTAATGAGCTGTATCTGAACACAATTTGTGACTCACAAGAGATGTAGAATACTACTTTACTCTTCTGCTTGGGTTATGCTCACTTACTGCCCCCCCCCCCCCCTGTTAATGAGCTGTATCTGAACACAATTTGTGAATCACAAGACATGTAGAATACTACTTTACTCTTCTGCTTGGGTTATGCTCACTTACTGTCCCCCTGTTAATGAGCTGTATCTGAACACAATTTGTGAATCACAAGAGATGTAGAATACTACTTTACTCTGCTGCTTGGGTTATGCTCACTTACTGCCCCCCCCCCCTGTTAATGGGCTGTATCTGAACACAATTTGTGAATCACAAGACATGTAGAATACTACTTTACTCTTCTGCTTGGGTTATGCTCACTTACTGTCCCCCTGTTAATGAGCTGTATCTGAACACAATTTGTGAATCACAAGAGATGTAGAATACTACTTTACTCTTCTGCTTGTTGTCATCTGTTCTTAGGTTACCTCAGCTTCCAGTTGTGTCACATGACCCTGCTCACTGCATCCTCCTTCTGATTAATCTATATATCCTTCACTTGCTAGGAGGCATCAAGAGAGGTGCCTCCTATTGGTCCCAATTTCTGCTGCTAATATATTGACAGAACACAAGTGGCGCTGCAGCACAGCTTTTCCTTTGACCCATGTACTGCAATGGAGAGAAGCGTTCCTGTACCTGCCTCTCCATAGCATTACATGGGGGGAAAATATTTTGTTTTGTACTTTTTTGGTTTGTTTTAATTAAAATTTAATTAAGCTTTGGCCACATATGGCAAGGTAGGCACTGCCTCCCCTGCCTCCTATGAGTGCGCATCCTTGCATTAGAGACTGCAGAGGACAAACATACCTGGCCTTGAGCAGCAGAGGAGTGCGCACTGCTGAAGCTGCCTGGTGGAGGTGTAGTCGTGCGTGCCGTGATGGGGGCGTGGTCGGCAGGCGTGATGGGGGCGTTGCCTCGCAGGAGCGTGCACGGAGGGGCGTGGCCAACGGGAGAGAGGTGGGAGAGACCAAAAGAGAGGAGGGAAAGCGAGCAAAAGAGGGGGGAAGAGAGAGAGAGAGAGAGCAAAAGAGGGGGGAAGAGAGAGAGCAAAAGAGGGGGGAAGAGAGAGAGAGCAAAAGAGGGGAGAGAGAGCAAAAGAGGGGAGAGAGAGCAAAAGAGAGGAGGGAGAGAGAGAGCAAAAGAGAGGAGGGAGAGAGAGCAAAAGAGGGGGGGAGAAAGCAAAAGAGGGGGAGAGAGAGCACAAAAGAGGGAAAGAGAGAGCGCAAAAGAGGGGGGAGAGAGCACAAAAGAGAGGGGGGAGAGAGAGAGAGCACAAAAGAGAGGGAGAGAGAGAGCTCAAAAGAGAGGAGGGAAAGAGAGAGTGCAAAAGAGGGGGGAGAGAGAGTGCAAAAGAGAAGGGGGAGAGAGAGCACAAAAGAGGGAGAGAGAGAGCGCAAAAGAGAGGGGGAGAGAGCGCAAAAGAGAGGGGGAGAGAGCGTAAAAGAGAGGGGCAGAGAGCGCAAAAGAGAGGGGGGAGAGCGCAAAAGAGAGGGGAGAGAGAGCAAAAGAGAGGGGGAGGAGAGAGAGCAAAAGAGGGGGGAGCGAGCAGAAGAGGGGGGAAGAGAGAGAGCGAGCAAAAGAGGGGAGAGAGAGCAAAAGAGTGGGGAGGGAGCAAAAGAGGGGGAGAGAGCACAAGAGGGGAGAGAGAGAGCAAAAGAGGGGGAGAGAGCTCAAAAGAGAGGGGGGAGAGAGAGCGCAAAAGAGAGGGGGGAGAGAGAGGAAGCAAAGGTTGGAACCGCGGTACTTAAAAAATTGTCCGGTGTACACAGGCTTTAGGACTAGTAGTGACATAATGTACTATAGTGATATACTGTACTAGAGTTATATAAATGTACTATAGTGATATAATCTACTATATTGATATACTGTACTACAGTGATATACTGTACTATAGGGATATAATTTACTATAGTGATATACTGTACTATAGTGATATACTGTACTACAGTGATATACTGTACTATATTGATATAATGTACTATAGTGATATAATGTACTATAGTGATATAATGTACTATACTGATATAATGTACTATACTGATATACTGTACAATAGTGATATACTGTACAATAGTGATATACTGTACTATAGTGATATACTGTACTATACTGATATAATGTACTACAGTGATATACTGTACAATAGTGATATACTGTACTATAGTGATATAATGTACTATAGTGATATACTGTACTATAGTGATATAATGTACTATAGTTATATACTGTACTATAGTCATATAACTTACTATAGTGATATACTTTACTATAGTGATATACTGTACTATAGTGATATAATATACTATAGTGATTATTATTATTATACTTTATTTATGAAGCACCAACATATTCCGCAGCGCTGTCCATGGATACAATTCATTTAAATAAAACAATACAAGACTTGTAAAAGACAGGACAAAATTTACAAACACATACAGGAGGGATTGAGGGCCCTATTCCCGTGGGAACTTACAATCTAGAAGGGTAGGAGGTTGAGAAACAGAAGGTGAGGACTGCAAGATTTGGAAAGATGTTAATACAGAGTTAGATGAGGGAAATGTTAGGTAAGTGAAGTTAATTTATTATTGAGTTGGGTGGTAGGCTTCCCTGAACAGAAAAGTCTTCAGGGAACATTTAAAGGAAGACAGATTAGGGCAAAGCCTGACAGCACGAGGGAAAGTGTTCCAAAGAGTAGGTGCTGCATGACATTAGTCCTGCAGTCTAGCATGAGAAGAGGTGATAGTTGCGGATGCAAGGAGCAGGTCATTGTTGGATCTTAGTGGACGGGCTGGAGTATACTTGTGTATTAGAGAGGATAGGTAGAGGGGAGCGGCGTTGGTGAGAGCTTTGTATGTAAGGGTGAGAATTTTTAATTTAATTCTGCTGTGAATGGGGAGCCAATGAAGGGACTCGCAGAGAGGTGCAGCAGATGCAGATCGATGGGAAAGGTGGATCAGCCTGGCGGAGGCATTTAGGATGGATTGAAGGGGGGAGAGGTGGGAAAGAGGAAGGCCAGTGAGTAGGTTATTGCAGTAGTCAAGTCGGGAGATAATAAGGGAGTGGATTATTTGCTTTGTGGTGTCAGCACTCAGAAAAGGGCGAATTTTGGAAATATTGCGTAGATGGTTGCGGCAGGATGTAGAAAGCGATTGGAAATGGGGGACGAAGGATATATTTGAGTCAAGTGTGACTCCAAGGCAGCGGACTTGGGGCGATGAGGAAATGGTGATACCGTCAACAGGGATAGAGAAGTCAGAAGTCGGCGTAGAACTTGAGGGGGGGATAAGAAGGAGCTCAGTCTTGGACATGTTAATCTTTAGGTGGTGAGAGGCCATCCAGGAAGAAATACCACATAAGCAGTCACTGACATGAGAAAGGACAGAGGGAGAGGGAGAGAGAGCAGGGGTGGAAAGGTAGATCTGGGTGTCATCAGCATAGAGGTGATATTTGAAGCCATAACTGTTGATAAGTTTACCCAGCAAAGAAGTATAGATGGAGAAGAGTAGAGGACACAGAACAGATCCTTGAGGTACTCCAACAGACAGAGGCATAGGAGAGGAGGAGCAGTGGCGACTCTAGGAAAAATACATAGGGGGGCACATAAGATACCACAGTCAAACCGGGGGGGGCACTAATAATTTTCACCACTAAGTCATACCACTGAAAATAAACTAAATAATACATAAATTAGATTCCAAAATACCAGAGTAATGCGGTATGCAATGATACCTTTTTATTGTTCTAACCTAATACTTAAAAGAGAAACTTTAAACAGTTTTCCTAATACACAAACACACAAAGATAACAAAACAATTACAACAGACACAGTCCTTATTTTTTCAGAAGAAAAAAAAAATATATATATAAATGGAAAAGGAAAAAAAGTATTAAAAATACAATAGTAATGCATATTATATCTTCCTTCCTTTATAACATAATATGCATGGAAATATATACATGGACATACATAGAAAATATACATACATACACACTCACACACATACGTATAAACACACATACATACACATTTACATACATATACATACACACACACATATACATACATACACACACACACACACACACACATATACATACACACACACACACATATACATACACACACACATATACATATATACACACACATATACATACATACACACTCACACACATGCGTATAAACACACATACATTATACATACACACACACACATATATACATACATACACACATACGTATAAACACACATACATACACATTTACATACATACACACACACACACACATATACATACACACACACATATACATATATACACACACATATACATACATACACACTCACACACGTATAAACACACATACATACACATTTACATACATATACATACGCACACACACACACATACATACATACACACTCACACACGTATAAACACACATACATACACATTTACATACATATACATACACACACACACACACACATATACATACATACACACTCACACACATACGTATAAACACACATACATACACATTTACATACATATACATACACACACACACACATATACATACACACACACACATATACATACATACACACTCACACACATACGTATAAACACACATACATACACATTTACATACATATACATACACACACACACATATACATACACACACACACATATACATACATACACACTCACACACATACGTATAAACACACATACATACACATTTACATACATATACATACACACACACACATATACATACACACACATATACATACATACACACTCACACACATACGTATAAACACACATACATACACATTTACATACATATACATACACACACACACATATACATACACACACATATACATACATACACACTCACACACATACGTATAAACACACATACATACACATTTACATACATATACATACACACACACACATATACATACACACACATATACATACATACACACTCACACACATACGTATAAACACACATACATACACATTTACATACATATACATACACACACACACACACACATATACATACACACACACACACATATACATACACACACACACACACACACGTATAAACACACATACATACACATTTACATATATATACATACACACACACACACACACACACACACATATACATACATACACACACATATACATACACACACACACACACACATATACATACATACACACACACACACACGTATAAACACACATACATACACATTTACATATATATACATACACACACACACACACATATACATACACACACACACACATATACATACACACACACACACACACACATATACATACACACACACACATATACATACACACACACACACACATATACATACACACACACACACACACACACACACACACACATATACATACACACACACACACACATATACATACACACACACACACACACACACACACATATACACACACACACACATATACATACACACACACACACACATATACATACACACACACACACACACACACACACATATACACACACACACACACACATACCGAAAGATGACAACAAAACAATTACAACAGTCTATATTTTTTCATAAGAAGATAAAACACAGATATAAATGGAAAAGTTAAACAACTAAGCAAGTATTAAAAATACAAAGAGTAATGCATCTTATGTCTTCCATTATAACATAAGATACCAGGATATATATACATGGACATAAATAGAAAATAGAAGTCTATCAAATTAAATATTAGCTGTGGGTTAATCTAAATTTGTACTCTAATAAAAAATGACATAAACATTGAATTTATCTCAAATGTATTAACACATTGTTGGAACAGAAGTTGGATTTAGATATTAAAGGTTCATTACTAATTTACTTTTTGCTGTTCTACCTATTTTTCTACATTTTGTGTCTGGTAATTCACAATCAGGATATTAAGTTACAATCTATTCAAAATTAAACTTTCATGATTCAGATAGAGCAGCAATTTTAAGCAACTTTATAATTTACTCCTATTATATTTTTTTCTTCAGTCTCTTGGTATCTTTCTTGGAAAAAGCAAGAATGTAAGCTTAGGAGCTAGCCCATTTTTGGTTCAGAACCTGGGTAGGGATTTCTGATTGGTGTCTAAATGTAGTGCTACCCTTGTTCTGAACCAAAAATGGGCCAGCTCCTAAGCTTACATATTTGCCTTTTTAAAAAAAAAAAAAAAGATACCAAGAGAATGAATAAAAAATTATCAAAGTAGTAAATTAGAAAAATTGCTGCTCTATCTAAAAGATTAATTTTAATTTTGACTAGATTATAACTTTTAAGGGTGCAGACCAGACCCATGCCATCATATCAGGGTGTCTATATCTGACTGAAACACAGTGAATCATTCATCAATCAATCATCATGTATTCTGGGTTTTTTTTGTTTTTTTTTATGATTTTTTTTAATGGTTGATTGACCTGTCCTGCTGCTCCTGAAGTCAACTTGCAGACCCAATTACCAAGCAGGAAGTAGATGAACTTACTATACCATGATACCAACTTTTTTAAATTTGTAAATAACAAATTGAGTTATTATTTTTTTTTTAACGTTTTAACACTCAACAGAACATTCATGGATGAATGTAACATCCATCCATGAATGTTCTGTTGACTGTTAAAACGTTATGTATATATCCACTTTTCCACTCGCCCTGGGCGAGTAGAAATTTCACTGGGGCAAGATCAGAGGGGGGGAAATGCTGTCTTTACACTGTGCCAAAGATCTAAAATGTTCAAACATTAATTTCAGTTTTAAATAGAAGCATATTTACTGTTATTAGCAAAAATGTTATCATTGTTTCTAGGGAATATGTACATATGCTGTGCTGTGCATAGCCCATCTGAATCTTAAAACAGAGCCTGATCAGAGAGCTGGTGCAGGTGTGCATTAGATCAGTGATAACTTAACCTAGTATTATAAGAGCCATGACAGCTCTCTGCACAGGTACAGTATTTGAATTTAGTTGTATAGTCTTTTCATCTACACCACTGGCTTTTTAAACTCCCTGTATAACTTATTATCAGCTCATGAAAACATCCAGCTTCAGCAAAAAAAGGCAAGAAATCACACTTAACTAAACTTACTGGCAGGGTTATCAACCAAACACAGTAGTTGTACTACATGAAGGGCTTACAACTTAATTACTGATATCACATACAATGATTGTTCAACCAGGAAATATTACATTAAATAAAAGTGACTCATTATATAGAAAGTAATTTTTAACCAATTCATTTCCATGCAACAACACCTAATGTCACTGTTAACACTGAATTTATTACAATTCTTATTTTTAATATTATTCTTTTAGTTCAGGGTTTGCCAGTAAAATTTCAATCCAAGTGCAAAAGGAACTGCTGGGGGTGGGGAGAAGGTAATATAATTTGCTAAAATATCCTTGTCACTTGTTGTGTCATAATTGATTTGTTTTTCCTAATTACTACCCCTACCCACCACCAGAATCAGCTGAGCTCTCTCTTACCGAAGTTACCGGGGACAACGTTGTCACAGTCTACAGACCACCGGTCTAATGCAATGATGAGCCGCCGCTGCCACCACACACAGTGACCAGTCATCAGTGGTCAGTTAGAGTCTGAGACAGCAGCACACAGACTGTGTGCCACACTGTCTGCCAGCCCAGCTCCTTCCCCCGCGCTTCTGCAGAATCGACTGCACACAAAGTGACATCACCTGCTGCTGCTGGTTTGCTCCTCCCTCTTCCAGTCTCCGGTCATGCTGTCTGCAGTGTGTGGTGGTTAGGGAACGACGTGACCACACTGGAACTGACAACTGATCTGGAGGAGAGGAGGAGCTGAGCAAAAATTGCCATGCCAGGCCAGCACAGCACAGCATGATGATGCCGATATTGCCATTACTTTTACACAGACATGGGGTAATATTAGCTGCCGCATGTTGAGCCGGCATGAGGCACGTGCTGTGCTGTGGTGTGAGGCGGGATTTGAAGACATCCTCCTCCAAATTTGAAATTGAATAATTTAAATTGAACTAATGAACTTACTACCACCAGAGCCAGTTGGACAGCTGGTCGGTCAAGGATTTCACTGAGACGGTGGCGCGCTGCCTTTACCCTCATGGTCTCAATCAACATCACGTGTCCCCACAGTCTCAGACAGCCGCTCAGTGGTACAGTGCTGGTTGCGCTTAGTAATGGCTGCGCTGACAGAGCAAATCAAATAAAAACACAATTTAAAAATAAATAATCTCACATTGTCACATTGATACTCCTGACTCTTATCCCAACCCCCAACCCAGTCTTTCCTCATCCTCTCTCCTCCAGAATGATAAAAGTGTTAGTGTCGGCACTGCCGGGGCTTGTAGTTGGGGGGGGGGGGGGGGCAGGCGGGGGGGCAAGCCATTTTCGTGGGGGGGCAAATGCCCCCCCTAGCCCCCCTGTAGTGACGCCACTGAGGAGGAGTCACCGGCAAATGACACAGAAAAAGACCTGTGGGAAAGATAGGAGTGAATCCAGGAAAGAGCAGTGTCACAGAGACCTAAGGGTCTGTAGGAGGAGGGGGTGGTCAACTATGTCGAAGGCAGCTGAGAGGTCGAGTAAGATGAGTATAGAGTAGTGGCCAATATTTTTTGCAGAGAGAATATCGTTTGTAACCTTGGTAAGGGCAGTCTCAGTTGAATATTTTGGGCGGAAACCAGATTGCAGTGGGTCAAGCAAGGAGTTGGTTGATAGGAAGTGGGTTAGGCGATTGTAAACTAGTTTTTCAAGGAGTTTTGATGTTAGTGGAAGCAGTGATATGGGGCGGTAGCTTTCGGGAGAATTAGGGTCGAGGGAGGGTTTTTTGAGTATGGGAGTGACTTTTGCGTGTTTGAAAGAAGATGGGAATGAGCCGGTAGAGAGAGATAGGTTGAAGATGTGGGTAAGAGCAGGAGTGAGGGTGGAAGATAGGGAGGGTGTTAGATGGGAAGGGATACGGTCGAGTGGGCAGGTAGTGAGGCGTGAGGAAGATAGTAAGGAAGAAACTTAATTCTCAGTGGCTGGATGGAAGATAGAGAGGGTGGTAGAGGGAGTAATTGGGCCTGTTGGAATATTGCAGGTTGGTGTTGGGATGTTGCTTCGGATAGTACGTGTTTTGTTTAAAAAGTAGTCTGCCAGGGCTTGAGCACTAAAGACAGACAGGGGGTGGTGGAGCAGGTGGGTAGAGGAGAGAGTTAAAGGTGGAAAAGAGTCGTTTAGGGTTTGAGGAAAGAGTAGATATGAGAGAAGAGAAGTAGGTTTGCTGGCTAAGTGAAGGGCAGAAGTGTATGAGCGAAGAATACACTTATAGTGTATGAAATCAGGTTCAGAGTAAGTTTTCCTCCAGACACGCTCAGCAGTACAAGAGCATTTTTGCAAATAGCGTGTATGCTGAGCATGCCAGGGCTGTAACTGACTGCGTGGTGTTTTGCGCAGCTGGGGAGGGGCAAGTGTGTCTAGTGCAGAGGAGAGAGTTTTGTTATAGTGGGCTGTAGCGAGATCAGGGCAGGTTATAGTGGAAGTGTAAGGGAGGAGATTTTGAATGATTTTTGAAAATTGGAGCGGGTCCACAGCATGTGTATTTCTGCAGGTGCGGGGGCGGGATGGAGAAGTGGGTTTAGCTTTTGCATTAATATTATAGGTGACCAGGTGATGGTCTGAAATGGGAAAAGGGCAACAGGTGATGTCAGATATAGAGCAGAGGTAGGAAAATACCAGGTCGATGGAGTGTCCATCACGGTGAGTCGGGAGTAGGGTGGATTGTGAGAGACCGAAGGAGGATGAGTGAAAGAAGTTTAGAGGCAGTGGGGGCAGATGGGTTGTCAATGGGAATGTTGAAGTCCCCAAGAATTAGGGTTGGTATATTTGAAGAGAGAAAGTGAGGAAGCCAGGCGGCAAAGTTGTCAAAGAATTGGGAGGTTGGTCCAGGAGGGCGATAGATGACTGCCACTTTGAGGGAGAGAGGGGAGAACAGGCGAATACAGTGGACTTCAAAGGAGGAGAAGGAGAGCGATGGGATTGGAGGTAGGTATTGATAAGTGCAGGAGGGGGAGAGCAAGATGCCAACACCGCCGCCACGTTTCTCACCTGTCCTAGGGGTATGGCTAAAGTGAAGGCCACCTTGTGTGAGAGCAGCAATGGAAACAGTGTCAGAAGGAGATAACCAGGTTTCTGTAACTGCTAAAAGGGTGAAAGCATTTGATATAAACAGGTCATGAATGGCTGTAAGTTTGTTGCAGACAGAGCGAGAGTTCCATAGTGTGCAGGCGAAAGGAGTGTGTGCGTGTGGGATGCATTGGATGGAAATGAGTTTATGCGTGTTGCTTTTATTAAAGTTCTTATAAGGAGTGCGTGATTGGGTAATGGTGGGAATGAGGGTGGGCCCAGGATTTGGAGAGATGTCGCCTGAGGCTAATAGCATCAAGATGGAAAGTAAAAGTAGGTGAGAATGAGATTTATAGCAGTGGGGGTATTTCTGGGAGGTGGTGCAGTTTGTTGATATAGATTTTAAAATAGAAAGTAGTTCATGAGAGCTAAGGTATGGAGAAGAAAGGAGAGAGGGGCCTATGAAAACTGCGTGTGGAGAAGGGTACGGTATGCGCATGTGAGTATGCTTGTGGAATAGACATGAGACTGTTAAAAGGAAAAGTAGTCCAGAAAACATAGCAGAATGTTAAGTGCAAAAGATTTTTTGAATGAAAATATTTAGCTTGCCTCAAATCTTGTTTAATTCTTGTCTAATTCTCAGCCTTGCCATTTAAAGATGGTCACTTAGACAGATGGTAGCTTAGAGAGATGGAATACTCTGCAAACGCTCAGACCCCAGCAAACGCTCTCCCCTAACTGATCTTAAATTTGTAAGGCTACAGCAGACAGCTGAGTGATATACTTTACTATAGTGATATAATGTACTATAGTGATATACTGTACTATAGTGATATATGTACTACAGTGATATAATGTACTATAGTGATATAATGTACTATAGTGATATACTTTACTATAGTGATATACTGTACTATAGTTATATAATGTACTATAGTGATATACTGTACTATAGTGATATACTGTACTATACTGATATAAAGTACTATAGTGATATACTGTACTATAGTGATATACTGTACTATACTGATATAATGTTCTATAGTGATATACTGTACTATAGTGCTATACTGTACTATAGTGATATACTGTACTATAGTGATATAATGTATTATAGTGATATACTGCACTATAGTGATATAATGCACTATAGTGATATACTGTACTATAGTGATATACTGCACTATAGTGATAAACTGTACTATAGTAATATAATGTACTATAGTGATATACTGTACTATAGTGATATAATGTACTATATTGATATACTGTACTATAGTGATATACTGTACTATAGTGATATAATGTACTATAGTTATATACTGTACTATAGTGATATAATGTACTACAGTGATATACTGTACTATAGTGATATAACGTACTATAGTGATATAATGTACTATAGTTATATACTGTACTATAGTGATATAATGTACTACAGTGATATACTGTACTATAGTGATATAATGTAGTATAGTGAAATACTGTACTATACTGATATAATGTAATATAGCGATATACTGTACTATAGTGACATAATGTACTATATTGATATAATGTACTACAGTGATATAATGTACATAGTGATATACTGTAATATAGTGATATAATGTACAATAGTTATATACTGTACTCTAGTGATATAATGTAATATAGTGATATAATGTACAATAGTCATATACTGTACTATAGTGATATAATGTACTATAGCGATATACTGTACTATAGTGATATAATATACTATACTGATATACTGTACTACAGTGATATACTGTACTATAGTGATATACTGTACTATAGTGATATGATGTACTCTAGTGATATACTGTACTATAGTGATATACTGCACTATAGTGATATAATGTAGTATAGGGATATACTGTACTATAGTGATATAATGTACTATAGTGATATATAGTGTACTATAGTGATATAATGTACTATAGTGATATATAGTGTACTATAGTTATATAATGTAGTATAGGGATATAATGTACTATAGTGATATAATGTACTACAGTGATATAATGTACTATAGTGATATAATGTACTACAGTGATATAATGTACTATAGTGATATAATGTACTACAGTGCTATAATGTACTATACTTATATACTGTACTACAGTGATATAATGTACTACAGTGATATAATGTACTATAGTGATATAATGTACTACAGTGCTATAATGTACTATACTGATATACTGTACAATAGTGATATACTGTACTATAGTGATCTAATGTACTATAGTTATATACTGTACTATAGTGATATACTGTACTATAGTGATATAATGTAGTATAGGGATATAATGTACTATAGTGATATACTGTACTATAGTGATATAATGTACTACAGTGATATAATGTACTATAGTGATATAATGTACTATACTGATATACTGTACAATAGTGATATACTGTACTATAGTGATATAATGTACTATATTGATATAATGTACTATAGTGATATAATGTACTATAGTGATATAATGTACTATACTGATATAATGTACTATACTGATATACTGTACAATAGTGATATACTGTACTATAGTGATATACTGTACTATAGTGATATAATGTAGTATAGGGATATAATGTACTATAGTGATATACTGTATTATAGTGATATAATGTACTACAGTGATATAATGTACTATAGTGATATAATGTACTATAGTGATATACTGTACTATAGTGATATAATGTACTATAGTGATATACTGCACTACACTACAGTGATATAATGTACTACAGTGATATAATGTACTATAGTGATATACTGTACTATAGTGATATAATGTACTACAGTGATATAATGTACTATAGTGATATACTGTACTATAGTGATATAATGTACTACAGTGATATACTGTACTACAGTGATATACTGTACTATAGTGATATAATGTACTATAGTGATATACTGTACTATAGTGATATACTGTAGTGTAGTGATATACTGTACTATAGTGATATAATGTACTATAGTGATATACTGTACTATAGTGATATAATGTACTATAGTGATATACTATACTATAGTGATATACTGTACTATAGTGATATACTGTAGTGTAGTGATATACTGTACTATAGTGATATACTGTAGTGTAGTGATATACTGTACTATAGTGATATACTGTAGTGTAGTGATATACTGTACTATAGTGATATACTGTACTACAGTGATATAACGTACTATAGTGATATAATGTACTATAGTGATATACTGTACTATAGTGATATACTGTACTACAGTGATATAATGTACTATAGTGATATACTGTACTATAGTGATATACTGTACTACAGTGATATAATGTACTATAGTGATATACTGTACTATAGTGATATAATGTACTATAGTGATATACTGTACTCTAGTGATATAATGTACTCTAGTGATATAATGTACTATAGTGATATACTGTACTATAGTGATATAATGTACTATAGTGATATACTGTACTCTAGTGATATAATGTACTCTAGTGATATAATGTACTATAGTGATATACTGTACTATAGTGATATAATGTACTATAGTGATATACTGTACTCTAGTGATATAATGTACTCTAGTGATATAATGTACTATAGTGATATACGGTACTATAGTGATATAATGTACTATAGTGATATACTGTACTCTAGTGATATAATGTACTATAGTGATATACTGTACTATAGTGATATACTGTACTCTAGTGATATAATGTACTATAGTGATGTACTGTACTATAGTGATATACTGTACTATGGGGATATACTGTACTATAGTGATATACTGTACTATAGTGATATACTGGGAGATCTGAATCACATAATTTATTGGGAGGTTTCACAATACAGTGATCAGCTTGCAGCACTTCTTGGTTTTGTTTGTTTAAAGGGAAATACAATCCAAACATTTTCTTTCTTGATTCAGACAGAACATACAATTTTAAACAACTATCCAATTTACTTCTATTATCACATTTTCTTTGTTTTCTTGTTATCCTTTGTTGAAAATCTGGAAGGTAATCTCAGGAGTGTGCACGTGTCTGCAGCACTATATGGCAGAAGTTTTGCAACAATGTTATACATTAGCAAGAGCACTAGATGGCAGCAGTTTTATAACAATGTTATACATTAGCAGGAGCACTAGATGGCAGCAGTTTTATAACAATGTTATACATTAGCAAGAGCTCTAGATGGCAGCAGTTTTATAACAATGTTATACATTAGCAAGAGCTCTAGATGGCAGCAGTTTTATAACAATGTTATACATTAGCAATAGCTCTAGATGGCAGCAGTTTTATAACAATGTTATACATTAGCAAGAGCTCTAGATGGCAGCAGTTTTATAACAATGTTATACATTAGCAGGAGCACTAGATGGCAGCAGTTTTATAATAATGTTATACATTAGCAGGAGCACTAGATGGCAGCAGTTTTATAACAATATTATACATTAGCAAGAGCACTAGATGGCAGCAGTTTTATAACAATGTTATACATTAGCAAGAGCACTAGATGGCAGCAGTTTTATAATAATGTTATACATTAGCAGGAGCACTAGATAGCAGCAGTTTTATAATAATGTTATACATTAGCAGGAGCACTAGATGGCAGCAGTTTTATAACAATGTTATACATTAGCAAGAGCACTAGATGGCAGCAGTTTTATAATGTTATACATTAGCAAGAGCACTAGATAGCAGCAGTTTTATAACAATGTTATACATTAGCAGGAGCACTAGATAGCAGCAGTTTTATAACAATGTTATACATTAGCAAGAGCACTAGATGGCAGCAGTTTTATAATAATGTTATACATTAGCAGGAGCACTAGATGGCAGCAGTTTTTATAATAGTGTTATACATTAGCAAGAGCACTAGATGGCAGCAGTTTTATAACAATGTTATACATTAGCAAGAGCACTAGATGGCAGCAGTTTTATAATAATGTTATACATTAGCAGGAGCACTAGATGGCAGCAGTTTTATAACAATATTATACATTAGCAAGAGCACTAGATGGCAGCAGTTTTATAACAATGTTATACATTAGCAAGAGCACTAGATGGCAGCAGTTTTATAATAATGTTATACATTAGCAGGAGCACTAGATAGCAGCAGTTTTATAATAATGTTATACATTAGCAGGAGCACTAGATGGCAGCAGTTTTATAACAATGTTATACATTAGCAAGAGCACTAGATGGCAGCAGTTTTATAACAATGTTATACATTAGCAAGAGCATTAGATGGCAGCAGTTATATAATAATTTTATACATTAGCAGGAGCACTAGATGGAAGCAGTTTTATAATAATGTTATACATTAGCAGGAGCACTAGATGGCAGCAGTTTTATAACAATGTTATACATTAGCAAGAGCACTAGATGGCAGCTGTTTTATAACAATGTTATACATTAGCAAGAGCTCTAGATGGCAGCAGTTTTATAACAATGCTATACATTAGCAAGAGCACTAGATGGCAGCAGCTTTATAACAATGTTATACATTAGCAAGAGCACTAGATGGCAGCAGCTTTATAATGTTATACATTAGCAAGAGCACTAGATGGCAGCAGTTTTATAACAATGTTATACATTAGAAAGAGCACTAGATGGCAGCAGTTTTATAATAATTTTATACATTAGCAAGAGCACTAGATGGCAGCAGTTTTATAATAATGTTATACATTAGCAAGAGCACTAAATGGCAGAAGTTTTATAACAATGTTATACATTAGCAAGAGCACTAGATGGCAGCTGTTTTATAACAATGTTATACATTAGCAAGAGCTCTAGATGGCAGCAGTTTTATAACAATGTTATACATTAGCAGGAGCACTAGATGGCAGCAGTTTTATAATAATGTTATACATTAGCAGGAGCACTAGATGGCAGCAGTTTTATAACAATGTTATACATTAGCAGGAGCACTAGATGGCAGCACTATTTCCTGTCATGTTCAGGCATTTGCACGCTACCTAGCTAGATATCTCTTTAACAAAGAATAAAAAAAGAAAGAAGCAAATTTGATAATGGAATTCATTTCAAAACTTTTTTTAAAAAAATTGTATTGTCTATCTGAATCATGAAAGGAAAATGTTGGGTTCCATGTCTCTCCTTTCATTGCGACCCTGGGCAGCAGGGATTGAATTGAGGTATACAATGCATTCTGTTTTACACTCTGTTTATAATATGGATTTAATGCCATAGAACAAAGATGAGAGCGCCTGACTTTAGCCTAAATGTCCGGATATCCACACCCAAGCTCAGATTAACTGAACTGTTGTTTAGAAAAATGTTCCAAAGAAGGGTTGTTGGTGAGAGAAAAGAGCCATTTGATTACCAATGATTTATAAAGGTTTGTAATTACCCATAAAGTGATAATCCTAACTCCTAACACTAAATCAGAACACTTGTGAAGGGGGGCAGATGAAGAGCACATGGCCTTTATCGCTGCTGTTAACCCCTTTATTTCTGCATATCTCAGGGAGAAGAGGGAGTGCGAAGTGTTCTACAGATCCTGACAGACGAGTTCCGTCTCTCTATGGCACTCTCAGGTAAGGTTCTGTGTTCTGCATACACCAAGATAAGATGACATTAGGTGACATCTAAAACATTTCAATGAGCCAAGATTGAATTGCCCAGTGCAGTCATACCATTCAAATGCAGAGAATATGAATATCTACAGAAGAATACACACATAGCACTCAAGAGCTATATCTAAATATGAGGCACACAGGGACTTGGTGAGGAGTCACTGGGAACTCCTGTGTTTTAATTTGCCGCAATATCTGACCAAGTGGTATCACAACCTGATAAACTTACGTACTAGGAGTATGATCTAAAGTTTGGGTGCAAACTGAGTCAAGCACCATAGTTTCAGAGTACTTGATTATTTGATTTAGCTAGTGTGTAATCTTTCAACCATTAGGTGCAATTACTGCCGCATATACTTAACCCCTTCAGGGGGAACAACAAACCTCTTTATACATAACAGAGGATATCAATATAAGACATAAATCTGATTGAGATACCTTTTTAATAACTTCACATTGTTACACATACACCAGTTATTGGTATTACGAGTCTTGCAGGTACAGGTGTACCGCTCAATTTTTTTCCGCGACTTGAACATATCGCAAATCCACTTACGTCAATTGCGTATCCTATATTTTCAATGGGATTTTCCTAATGCCGGTATTACGAGTCTTGGAAAAAGTGAGCGGTACACCTTCTCCTGTCAAGACTGTTACTGCATTTAAAAGTCAGTAGTTAAGAGTTTTATGGGATAACGCCGTAACATAAAACTCTTAACTAAAGTGCTAAAAAGTACACTAACACCCATAAACTACCTATTAACCCCTAAACCGAGCCCCCCCCCCCCAACATCGCAAACACTTAAATAAAAATTTTAACCCCTAATCTGCCAACCGGACATCGCCGCCATTTTAATAAATATATTAACCCCTAAACCGCCGCACTCCCGCCTCGCAAACACTAGTTCAATTTTATTAACCCCTAATCTGCCGCCCCTAACGTCGCCGAACCTATACTAAAGTTATTAACTCCTAAACCTAAGTCTTACCCTAATACCCCCTAACTTAAATATAATTTTAAAAAATCTAAATAAAATTACTACAATTAACTAAATTATTCCTATTTAAAACTAAATACTTACCTATAAAATAAACCCTAAGATAGCCACAATATAACTAAATACATTGTAGCTATCTCAGGGTTTATTTTTATTTTACAGGCAACTTTGTATTTATTTTAACTGGGTACAATAGTTATCAAATAGTTATTAACTATTTAATAACTACCTAGCTAAAATAAGTACAAATTTACCTGTAAAATAAAACCTAACCTAAGTTACAATTACACCTAACACTACACTACAATTAAATTAATTACCTAAATTAACTACAATTAATTACAATTAAATTAAACTAAAGTACGAAAAAAAACCACTAAATTACAGAAAATAATAAAATAATTACAAGTTTTTTTAAACTAATTACATCTAATCTAACCCCCCTAATAAAATAAAAAAGCCCCCAAAAATAAAAAAACCCTACCCTATACTAAATTACAAATAGCCCTTAAAAGGGCTTTTTGCAGGGCATTGCCCCAAAGTAATCGGTTCTTTTACCTGTAAAAAAAAATACAATACCCCCCCAACATTAAAACCCACCACCCACACAACCAACCCTACTCTAAAACCCACCCAATCCCCCCTTAATAAAACCTAACACTAACCCCTTGAAGATCACCCTACCTTGAGATGTCTTCACCCAACCGGCCAGAAGTGGTTAGGGTTAGACTTAGGTTTAGGGGTTAATAACTTTAGTATAGTGGCGGCGATGTTGGGGGCGGCAGATTAGGGGTTAATAAATGTAGGTAGGTTGCGACGACATTGGGGGCAGCAGATTAGGGGTTAATAAATATAATGTAGGTGTCGGCGATGTTGGGGGCAACAGATTAGGGGTTCATAAGTATAATGTAGGTGGCGGCGGTGTCCGGAGCGGCAGATTAGGGGTCAATAGGATTATGCAGGTGGCCACGATGTCGGGGGTGGCAGATTAGGGGTTAATAAGTGTAAGATTAGGGGTGTTTAGACTCGGGGTTCATGTTAGGGTGTTAGGTGTAGACATAAAATGTATTTCCCCATAGGAATCAATGGGGCTGCGTTAGGAGCTGAACGCTGCTTTTTTGCAGGTGTTAGGTTTTTTCAGCCAGATCTGCCCCATTGATTCCTATGGGGAAATCGTGCACAAGCACGTTTAGTCAGCTCACCGCTACCGTAAGCAGCGCTGTTATTGAGGTGAGATGTGGAGCTAAATTTTGCTCTCCGCTCACTTTTCTATAATACCAGAGTTGTCTGTAGGTGAGCGGTGAGCATAAACTGCTCGTTAGCACTGCAAGCCTTACCGACAAAAACTCGTAATCTAGCCGTAAGAGTTTTTACATTTGCAATCAGTAGTGCCATTGGTTTCTTGTTTGTTCTTAATTCAAATGCAGAGTCTGGTATTATCATCCTAATAAAACAACACTCTCTTTATGTTGACTCTATTGGGTCACTGAAATAAAGATACAAAGGGGAAAATAGAATAACAAAGTTTTTTTCTGAGATCCAATGTGCTTGCCATGTAATTCTGTCCCTGATGACCCAGTAACAAAACCCTTATTTTGTCCCTAGTTTACAGGTTTAGCATGGTACAATTTCATTGTGTTACTGATGCATGGAAGGAGCTTGTGACAGTCCCTTTGCAACTAGTCACTATGACCAAAACTGTAGGATTTCCCAAGCAACTGTAGCCCAATGTGGTACCTTTCTGTGAGATAGAGGACATCCCAAGTGATAATTAGAAAAGTTTATGTCCCAAGAGGTCAATGTATGTCTGATCTGAAAGATTACAAGAGTGATGGACCTTAAAAAATAAATTCAGATGAATGTTGTACAAAGTTCACAGCCAGAGGAGTGATGCTCCTAACTGATAAAAAAGTTAATTGGACAAAGTCCCAGGAGATCACAGGTTGCAGTTTACATGGCAATAATCCAAAGAATCACAGCTATACTTCAGATTACCAAGTAATCACAGCCATGAGGAGTTTTGCAAGGCTGGCACATACCCCAATGTATTGCATGTAGAAAATCAGTGGGATGTCATGAAAGCTGTTCCAATAGATCAGAGACAGCTGATTCATTCCAAGAGAGTGATAGGGAGTTTTTCCAAGAAGTCAAAAAATGATAGAGAGTTGTTCCAAGAGATCAGAGCCAGCTGAGAACATTTTCTTTCCAATAGACTGATAGGGAGTTTCTTTTCCAAGAGATCAAAAAAATGATAGAGAGTTGTTCCGAAAGAGCAGAGCCATATGGGGTGTTGTTCCAAAATATGGGAAGTTGCTCCAAGAGATCAGAGAATTATGGAGAGTTATTACAATAGATTAGAGAAAGATTGAGGGTTGTTCCAAGAGACCAGAGCCAGGTGAGAAGTTTTTCCAAGAGTGTTCCACAAGATTAGAGAAAGTTAAGTAATTATTCCATGAGAACAGAGACTGATAGAGACATGTTTCATGACATCAGAGTCAGGTGGGGAGTTACTACAAGAGATCAGAGAGAATTCCTCTGTGGAGACATTTTTAGGACTGATTCAATTTCCCTCTGCATAGGTTCCTTGTCAGTACAGAGATGCTGTCTATGACTGGAGCTTCCTCCCATACATCTGTTAGGGGTTATGTTTAACGCATTCTGCTCTTTGTTAAATATGAACTATTATGAAGGTCACACAGGTGACTACAGTGCTTCTGTAATATATATATATATATATATATATATATATATATACACAATAGGATTATTGTCATCTCCGATATCTTCACTGGGAGTCCGGCTTTGAATGCTGGTGCATGAAGTGCTGTTTACACGAATAATGATGAAAATTGTCTTGAAGAAGGCCCCTAAATGGGTCGAAACTTCGACATTTTACTAACGTGAAATTAATTTGGAAATAACATTTTATATTCATTTTTTCAAGTCCTGTGAGTGCCCTCCAACAATAATCCTATCGTATACACTAATTTGAGGATAGCACCCAGGTTGTGGCTACACCATTGTGGATGGAGTGCTGGGCTACCGGCTATACAGGGAGTGCAGAATTATTAGGCAAATGAGTATTTTGACCACATCATCCTCTTTATGCATGTTGTCTTACTCCAAGCTGTATAGGCTCGAAAGCCTACTACCAATTAAGCATATTAGGTGATGTGCATCTCTGTAATGAGAAGGGGTGTGGTCTAATGACATCAACACCCTATATCAGGTGTGCATAATTATTAGGCAACTTCCTTTCCTTTGGCAAAATGGGTCAAAAGAAGGACTTGACAGGCTCAGAAAAGTCAAAAATAGTGAGATATCTTGCAGAGGGATGCAGCACTCTTAAAATTGCAAAGCTTCTGAAGCGTGATCATCGAACAATCAAGCGTTTCATTCAAAATAGTCAACAGGGTCGCAAGAAGCGTGTGGAAAAACCAAGGCGCAAAATAACTGCCCATGAACTGAGAAAAGTCAAGCGTGCAGCTGCCAAGATGCCACTTGCCACCAGTTTGGCCATATTTCAGAGCTGCAACATCACTGGAGTGCCCAAAAGCACAAGGTGTGCAATACTCAGAGACATGGCCAAGGTAAGAAAGGCTGAAAGACGACCACCACTGAACAAGACACACAAGCTGAAACGTCAAGACAGGGCCAAGAAATATCTCAAGACTGATTTTTCTAAGGTTTTATGGACTGATGAAATGAAAGTGAGTCTTGATGGGCCAGATGGATGGGCCCGTGGCTGGATTGGTAAAGGGCAGAGAGCTCCAGTCCGACTCAGACGCCAGCAAGGTGGAGGTGGAGTACTGGTTTGGGCTGGTATCATCAAAGATGAGCTTGTGGGGCCTTTTCGGGTTGAGGATGGAGTCACGCTCAACTCCCAGTCCTACTGCCAGTTTCTGGAAGACACCTTCTTCAAGCAGTGGTACAGGAAGAAGTCTGCATCCTTCAAGAAAAACATGATTTTCATGCAGGACAATGCTCCATCACACGCGTCCAAGTACTCCCACAGTGTGGCTGGCAAGAAAGGGTATAAAAGAAGAAAATCTAATGACATGGCCTCCTTGTTCACCTGATCTGAACCCCATTGAGAACCTGTGGTCCATCATCAAATGTGAGATTTACAAGGAGGGAAAACAGTACACCTCTCTGAACAGTGTCTGGGAGGCTGTGGTTGCTGCTGCACACAATGTTGATGGTGAACAGATCAAAACACTGACAGAATCCATGGATGGCAGGCTTTTGAGTGTCCTTGCAAAGAAAGGTGCCTATATTGGTCACTGATTTGTTTTTGTTTTGTTTTTTGAATGTCAGAAATGTATATTTGTGATGTTGAGATGTTATATTGGTTTCACTGGTAAAAATAAATAATTGAAATGGGTATATATTTGTTTTTTGTTAAGTTGCCTAATAATTATGCACAGTAATAGTCACCTGCACACACAGATATCCCCCTAAAATAGCTATAACTAAAAACAAACTAAAAACTACTTCCAAAACTATTCAGCTTTGATATTAATGAGTTTTTTTGGGTTCATTGAGAACATGGTTGTTGTTCAATAATAAAATGAATCCTCAAAAATACAACTTGCCTAATAATTCTGCACTCCCTGTGTATATATATATATATATATATATATATATATATATATATATATATATATATATATATATATAAATAGGCAAAAAAACTTTACATTATCCCACATTTAAAAGCAAGGAAATTCCTAACTTAAACTGACCCCACTCCCTCTTTGGGAGCTTTCCATGACATAAGCACAATCACATTTTTTGTTTCAAAGTTATGCAATTTTGAAATTATAAATTTAAACAGAAACTTTGTTCAAACTTAAACTATAGCAATAATATCCATCTATCTATCATCTATCTATCTATCATCTATCTATCATCTATCTATCATCTATCTATCATCTATCTATCTATCTATCATCTATCTATCTATCTCTCTATCTATCTATCTATCTATCTATCTATCTATCTATTATCTATCATCTATCTATCTATCATCTATCTATCTATCTATAATATATCAATCATCTATCTATCTATCTATCTATCTATCTATCTATAATATATCAATCATCTATCTATCTATCATCTATCTATCTATCTATCTATCTATCTATCTATCATATATCTATTTATCATCAATCTATCATCAATTTATCTATCTATCTATCTATCATCTATCTATACCTATCTATCATCTATCTATCTATCATCTATCTATCTATCTATCTATCTATCTATCATCCTATCTATATATATCTCTATCATCTATCTATCATCTATCTATCTTGACCTATCTATATCTATCTTTATCCATTTATCTTTACCTATATGTATCTATCTATCTATTTATTTATATATCATCTATCTATATCATCATCTATCTATCTATCTATCTATCTGTCTATCATCTATCTATCTATCTATCATCCTACCTATATATCTATCTATCTATCTATCTATCTATCTATCTATCTATCTATCATCTATCCATCTATCTTTACCTATCTATATCTATCTTTATCATCTATCTTTACCTATATTTATCTATCTATCTATCTATCTATCTATCTATCTATCATCTATCTACAAATTGCAGCCCATGCTTCGTATGTCTATTAAGTTTCCATGTTTTGTTATGTCATTTAACAGTTCCATATTTATTTGTTTCCAGGATGTCGAAATGTCTCTGAAATCAATCGAAATCTCATCCAGTTCTCTAAACTTTAAGCTTCCTGACTGTACTGACTGAGGTGGAAGGAGGAACTGAAGCCCTGTCCAGCAGACACTATACAAATATACTAACTGTCAATGAGCGACAAGTAAAATATCACTTTTGTTTATCAACATTCAAATTTGACTTTGTGAGGTCATAGGACAAATCTACATCACTTGGTACCTTATTGTGTCTTAACTGTTGTATTGTACTGATTGGCCGCAACCTACAACTTTATTTAACTCTATTTTATAACAGCCTGTTTTAACCCCTTGACTGCCAGAGAAGAAAGCAACACATTGCCTAATACAATAACAAAATGCTCGGATTTGGCAGATTATTAGACTCATTTTCCCAAGTGATTAAACACATTAAGAGTATTATAAAACACCTTGTGATTGTAAATAACATGTTTCATTATGTGCAGTACAAAAATACAAAAATAAACAAAAAGGTAGTTTCCCTTTATTTTGTCATCTGAAATAGCTGCTTTGCCTGTTGTATTCTCAGCTATACTGAAAATGTCAGCACCTAAAGCAACATAAAACCCAATGGCCTAGATTTAGAGTTCGGCGGTAGCCGTCAAAACCAGCGTTAGAGGCTCCTAACGCTGGTTTTGGGCGCCCGCTGGTATTTGGAGTCAGTGATTAAAGGGTCTAACGCTCACTTTTCAGCCGCGACTTTTCCATACCGCAGATCCCCCTACGCCATTTGCGTAGCCTATCTTTTCAATGGGATCTTTCTAACGCTGGTATTTAGAGTCGTTTCTGCAGTGAGCGTTAGAGCTCTAACGACAAGATTCCAGCCGCCTGAAAATAGCAGGAGTTAAGAGCTTTCTGGCTAACGCCGGTTTATAAAGCTCTTAACTACTGTACCCTAAAGTACACTAACACCCATAAACTACCTATGTACCCCTAAACCGAGGTCCCCCCACATCGCCGCCACTCGATTAAAATTTTTAACCCCTAATCTGCCGACCGCCACCCTACGTTATACTTATGTACCCCTAATCTGCTGCCCCTAACACCGCCGACCCCTGTATTATATCTATTAACCCCTAACTTGCCCCCCACAACGTCGCCGCAAGCTACTTAAATAATTAACCCCTAATCTTCCGACCGCAAATCGCCGCCACCTACGTTATCCCTATGTACCCCTAATCTGCTACCCCTAACATCGCCGACCCCTATGTTATATTTATTAACCCCTAATCTGCCCCCCACTACGTCGCCGACACCTTACTACACTTATTAACCCCTAATCTGCCGAGCGGACCTGAGCGCTACTATAATAAAGTTATTAACCCCTAATCCGCCTCACTAACCCTATCATAAATAGTATTAACCCCTAATCTGCCCTCCCTAACATCGCCGACACCTACCTTCAATTATTAACCCCTAATCTTCCGACCGGAGCTCACCGCTATTCTAATAAATGTATTAACCCCTAAAGCTAAGTCTAACCCTAACACTAACACCCCCCTAAGTTAAATATAATTTTTATCTAACGAAATAAATTAACTCTTATTAAATAAATAATTCCTATTTAAAGCTAAATACTTACCTGTAAAATACATCCTAATATAGCTACAATATAAATTATAATTATATTATAGCTATTTTAGGATTAATATTTATTTTACAGGCAACTTTGTAATTATTTTAACCAGGTACAATAGCTATTAAATAGTTAAGAACTATTTAATAGTTACCTAGTTAAAATAATTACAAATTTACCTGTAAAATAAATCCTAACCTAAGATATAATTAAACCTAACACTACCCTATCAATAAAATAATTAAATAAACTACCTACAATTACCTACAATTAACCTAACACTACACTATCAATACATTAATTAAACACAATTGCTACAAATAAATAAAATTAAATAAACTATCTAAAGTACAAAAAATAAAAAAGAACTAAGTTACAGAAAATAATAAAATATTTACAAACATAAGAAAAATATTACAACAATTTTAAACTAATTACACCTACTCTAAGCCCCCTAATAAAATAACAAAGCCCCCCAAAATAAAAAAATTCCCTACCCTATTCTAAAATACAAATATTACAAGCTCTTTTACCTTACCAGCCCTGAACAGGGCCCTTTGCGGGGGCATGCCCCAAGAATTTCAGCTCTTTTGCCTGTAAAAAAAAAAACATACTATCCCCCCCCCCCCAACATTACAACCCACCACCCACATACCCCTAATCTAAACCCAAACCCCCCTTAAATAAACCTAACACTACCCCCCTGATGATCTTCCTACCTTGTCTTCACCATGCCAGGTTCACCGATCCGTCCTGGCTCCAAGATCTTCATCCAAGCCAAGCGGGGGCTAGACATCCACTGAAGAAGTCCAGAAGAGGGTCCAAAGTCTTCCTCCTATCCGGCAAGAAGAGGACATCCGGACCGGCAAACATCTTCTCCAAGCGGCATCTTCTATCTTCTTCCATCCGATGACGACCGGCTCCATCTTGAAGACCTCCAGCGCGGATCCATCCTCTTCTTCCGACGACTAGACGACGAATGACGGTTCCTTTAAGGGACGTCATCCAAGATGGCGTCCCTCGAATTCCGATTGGCTGATAGGATTCTATCAGCCAATCGGAATTAAGGTAGGAATTTTTCTGATTGGCTGATGGAATCAGCCAATCAGAATCAAGTTCAATCCGATTGGCTGATCCAATCAGCCAATCAGATTGAGCTCGCATTCTATTGGCTGATCGGAACAGCCAATAGAATGCGAGCTCAATCTGATTGCTGATTGGATCAGCCAATCGGATTGAACTATATTCTGATTGGCTGATGGAATCAGCCAATCAGAATTCCTACCTTAATTCCGATTGGCTGATAGAATCCTATCAGCCAATCGGAATTCGAGGGACGCCATCTTGGATGACGTCCCTTAAAGGAACCGTCATTCGTCGTCTAGTCGTCGGAAGAAGAGGATGGATCCGCGCTGGAGGTCTTCAAGATGGAGCCGGTCGTCATCGGATGGAAGAAGATAGAAGATGCCGCTTGGAGAAGATGTTTGCCGGTCCGGATGTCCTCTTCTTGCCGGATAGGAGGAAGACTTTGGACCCTCTTCTGGACTTCTTCAGTGGATGTCTAGCCCCCGCTTGGGTTGGATGAAGATCTTGGAGCCAGGACGGATCGGTGAACCTGGCATGGTGAAGACAAGGTAGGAAGATCATCAGGGGGGTAGTGTTAGGTTTATTTAAGGGGGGTTTGGGTTAGATTAGGGGTATGTGGGTGGTGGGTTGTAATGTTGGGGGGGGGGTATAGTATGTTTTTTTTTACAGGCAAAAGAGCTGAAATTCTTGGGGCATGCCCCGCAAAGGGCCCTGTTCAGGGCTGGTAAGGTAAAAGAGCTTGTAATATTTGTATTTTAGAATAGGGTAGGGAATTTTTTATTTTGGGGGGCTTTGTTATTTTATTAGGGGGCTTAGAGTAGGTGTAATTAGTTTAAAATTGTTGTAATATTTTTCTTATGTTTGTAAATATTTTATTATTTTCTGTAACTTAGTTCTTTTTTATTTTTTGTACTTTAGATAGTTTATTTAATTTTATTTATTTGTAGCAATTGTGTTTAATTAATGTATTGATAGTGTAGTGTTAGGTTAATTGTAGGTAATTGTAGGTAGTTTATTTAATTATTTTATTGATAGGGTAGTGTTAGGTTTAATTATATCTTAGGTTAGGATTTATTTTACAGGTAAATTTGTAATTATTTTAACTAGGTAACTATTAAATAGTTCTTAACTATTTAATAGCTATTGTATCTGGTTAAAATAATTACAAAGTTGCCTGTAAAATAAATATTAATCCTAAAATAGCTATAATATAATTATAATTTATATTGTAGCTATATTAGGATGTATTTTACAGGTAAGTATTTAGCTTTAAATAGGAATTATTTATTTAATAAGAGTTAATTTATTTCGTAGATAAAAATTATATTTAACTTAGGGGGGTGTTAGTGTTAGGGTTAGACTTAGCTTTAGGGGTTAATACATTTATTAGAATAGCGGTGAGCTCCGGTCGGAAGATTAGGGGGTTAATAATTGAAGGTAGGTGTCGGCGATGTTAGGGAGGGCAGATTAGGGGTTAATACTATTTATGATAGGGGTTAGTGAGGCGGATTAGGGGTTAATAACTTTATTATAGTAGCGCTCAGGTCCCGCTCGGCAGATTAGGGGTTAATAAGTGTAGGTAGGTGTCGGCGACGTTGTGGGGGGCAGATTAGGGGTTAATAAATATAACATAGGGGTCGGCGATGTTAGGGCAGCAGATTAGGGGTACATAGGGATAACGTAGGTGGCGGCGGTTTACGGAGCGGCAGATTAGGGGTTAAAAGTGTAATGCAGGGGGTCAGCGATAGCGGGGGGCGGCAGATTAGGGGTTAATAAGTGTAAGGTTAGGGGTGTTTAGACTCGGGGTACATGTTAGGGTGTTAGGTGCAGACTTAGGAGGTGTTTCCCCATAGGAAACAATGGGGCTGCGTTAGGAGCTGAACGCTGCTTTTTTGCAGGTGTTAGGTTTTTTTTCAGCTCAAACAGCCCCATTGTTTCCTATGGGAGAATCGTGCACGAGCACGTTTTTGATGCCGGCCGCGTCCGTAAGCAACTCTGGTATCGAGAGTTGCATTTGCGGATAAAAATGCTCTACGCTCCTTTTTTGGAGCCTAACGCAGCATTTGTTTGAACTCTCGATACCAGAGTTAAATTTATGGTGCGGCCAGAAAAAAAACCCGCGGAGCGTTAACAGCCCTTTTACCGCCGAACTCTAAATCTAGCCGAATATTTTTCTTTCATGAGTCAGATACAGCATACAATTCTAAACAACTTTCCAATTCACTTCTATTATCGATTTTGTTTCATTCTTTTGGTATCCTTTATTGAAGGAGCATCAGTGCATTACTGGGAGCTAGCTGAACACATTGGTAATCCAATGACATGGGGTATACATGTGCAGCCACCAATAAGCAGCTAGCTCCATGCTCCTGAACCTACCTAAGTATTCTTTCAACAAAGAATACCAAGAGGACAAAGCAAATTAGATATTTAAGGTAAATTGGAAAGTTGTTTTAAACTGTATACTCTCTAAAAGAATAAAAAAATCTGGGTTTCATGCCCTTTTAAGTACTTGCTATAGAAAAGCTATGTAAGCACAAAGGTCTAGAAATGAAAACACTCCCTTTGGGGGTGAGAATGAGAGGTAATAAAATGTTCATTTTCCATTGTTCTCTCTAAGGGCAAAATGATATAAAGATCTATGGGCTGGCGAGATTATTAAAGAATGCCCCAGTAATTCTATTTGCCTGGTGGAATGATCTAAAGCCACGTTTTACCCTGAAACAGGGCGTCTCGCTAAGGGGCATATACTGCATTTTCATATGGGGAGGAGATGAGAACGTTACAAATCTGCACAAAAAAAATTGTATTTTAAAAATCCTACAAAACAAATAGTTGAACTTTTCACGTAAAAATGCACAGCAAACATTGTATTGTTAAAGTGTAAAACTTTCACGAATGAGTGCCTGGTTTTTAAAAATACTATTAAAATCAGGGGCACTTTCATTCATCAAAGTTTACATTTCACCGGTTTTGTTAAAATACTTACCATTTATTCTTGGAAGCCGGACCAGCGATCCCCCCGCACGCAGATCCTCTCTTCATACATCAGCAATGATGAATCCGGCTTCCTCCAATCACGGCTTCCCCCCCAGATCAAACATTGCCTGAGGAACAGCCAATAGAATGTCAGCTCAATCCTATTGGCTGATTGGATCAGCCAATAGGATTGAAGTTCAATCCTATTGGCTGATTGCATCAGCCAATAGGATTTTTTCTACCTTAATTCCGATTGGCTGATAGAAGGCTATCAGCCAATAGGAATGTAAGGAACGCTATCTTGGATGACATAATTTAAACGGAAACTTCATTCTTCAAGAGACGTCGTAAGAAGAGGAAGCGTATGAGAAACGCTGCACCAGGGGTTCTCCAGTTTTAATAGCTCTCCTTTATGTTGATAAACTTACAAAATTATTTAGTATTGGTTAAAAAAGGTAATAGAAATTCATCTAGTGGCAGTCTCACTCGAGGTTTTGACTAAACAGCTGACATTACAATATAAAAACAAACAGTTTAAATATAGCGGTACTGTTGTTGTTTAACGGCTACTTAGTTTAACTTTTATGTGGCAATAAGCACTAATCTTATAATCGCTCACTGTTTCCTGCATTAGGGTAAACTAGAACAGCAAACATTAATACAAATTAGAAAGGACTCAATACCTTTCATAATACAACTATCCGTCCTAGTTATATATAACTGTGCTATAGCCATAGCTACGAACATAACGACATACAAACGCAATAGCTCTCTATCTACAGTGTAACTTTTATTGCAACAGTAAACTAATGGTAACCTGCTCTGAAGATAATTAATCATGAATAACAGAGCAAAGGATTAAACCGAAAGAGTGCAACAAAGTTACAACAGTGTGACTTATCATCGCAGCACATTAGCGGCACAATAAACTAAAGTGTCTTATTCGTATAACAGAATTGATTTATATCGTATTAGCACTCTAGTCAAACACAGTCCTAACGGCTTCAAAATATGACAAAGCTGTACAAAAACAATATGCATTAAAGAGACAGACGGAATATAATAACACTACATAGATATTGCATAACAATGATATAACTGGTACATCTTTAACGACTGTTAAAGTAAAACAACAGAAAAATACAACCTACAATTTAACTGCTAAATTAGCCAATAACAAGTATTTCTCTTGTTAAGTGTGTTCTGTCCACGGGTCATCCATTACTTATGGGATATATTCTCCTCCCCAACAGGAAGTTGCAAAAGGATCACCCAAGCAGAGCTGCTATATAGCTCCTCCCCTCACATGTCATACCCAGTCATTCTCTTGCAACCCTCAACAAAGAAGGAGGTCGCGGGAGGAGTTGGAGTTTTTACTTAATTATTCTTCAATCAAAAGTTTGTTATTTTATTTTTAAATAATTTTTTATTGAGACAATGGATAAAAGTAACAGAAAAGGGAGTGTGTCCCAGCACAAGACAAATACAAAAAGAAAAATAACTGTTACAAGTCACATATGAAAGGCACATAAGAATTAAGACATTGAGGTGCTAATATAGGGTTTGTTAAAATATTATCTAGACGATAGAGTTTCAATATTTATATAATAATAGGAGTCAAAGATATGAAATATATCAAGGTTGAGAACAGAGAGATAACATTTGACGTACATTATAGCACCGACTTTATGACCTTAAATACAGAATGTGCACAGTGAGATCAAAACATGTGTGACTGGGGCATATAGAAATGAAGTCTCAGTTTTATAATACAGGTAACTAGTGGTCCCTACTCTCAAATAAGGTGTATTCTATACGCTGAAAATAGTGAGAGGAAGGGAGCTGGCATTTATCAGGCCTCCCATAGGCCCTGGCGTATATAGGGGGGATGAGGGATGCAGCGGGCACGAGCCGCTCATAATGGGGGGATAGGGGAGAGGGGAAGGGAAGGGGGGGGGCGGAGCCAGATAATTTGTCTTAAGAATATAAACTACAGGGCGATGTGAAATGGAATGGAGTAGGGTCTCAGGGCTTTTGAGTATACTCCTGGAAAACATCTCTAAAATATGAAACCTTGCATAGAGGGTAAAACTAATGTACTGAGATTAACATGACACAAGTTAGCTCTATAAATATAAGCACTCTCCTTGGTCCTTCATTAGGCAGGTAAGAGGTAATGTGATAAGTAAAATAGGGATGTGTCAGGGTGCCCCTCTTGAAGCGTAGGATTACATAGGATAAATAGAACCGTCTATCATGCATAGCATAGATAGACTAGGGATTACAGTTATATAGTCACAGAAAATTATAGTCAATAACACATATAAATATAACACAACACTTAGGTAAAAGAGAGATCACATGCACCCATATAGACAACAATAATTACTAAACACATTATAAAGAACCGGAGTATACTAGAGAGAGTCTAAATTACATGCAAACTCACTAACATTACTACAGATAATATGACACCGTACATAACTGTCAGGTAGTACCAAGATACTTTTAAACCAATTTAGTTATTTTATCTTAATAACTTGTAGCACAACATATGTCTAGCGCCTTGTATTCAAAGCCCACACGCCTTTATAAGTAAGGAATAAAAACTTATATGCTGTGACCGTGCTTTCCCAGTAGACACGGCCCAACAGCATCTATAAATGCACCCTATCATCATCAAACAATATACCTTGCTTACTAATAGGGATATGGGCACCTTACGAGCTGTGAGCTTTACTTAGTACTATAAAAGTGATGTTGGCAACATTTGAACATGCATATAAAAAGCTTCAGCATGGACATGGAAGTTAGTTAATAACATATGTAAACAAACCAGGGATAATTCTGAGAGATAATATAGATATGAGAGGACTTTTATGCTAAGATCTGCGTGGCTTCAGGCACAAAAGAATTAAATCCTAATATTACATGAAAGGGTACCGACCACTATGGGTCTGGGATTACAATAGGTACTCTGTATGCTTCATATGGGGTAATTATAGCGTAATAATGTCCAAAACAGGTGGTATAGTTCTGAGTTACCTTTTAGAGATCACATTACAAATTGTACGTAGACAAGAGAAAGAGTACTTGCATATATCAAGTGCACGTAATAAGCTATTTTGAAGCCTTATATTGAACAATAGCAGGCTATCATGGGATCTAAGATGAGATGCAAATAAGGCTGCTCACAATGATCTTGTATACACAGTTATGTAGTGTCAATCACAACCATAGAGTCCCAAAGGAACCCTCAGACATTGACACATATATATATATATATATATATATATATATAATATTATATATATATATATATATATATATATAAAATAACTAGGACTGTACAACTCTGAGAACTTTAAAACAGCAGGTGTTGCTAAACAGTAGAGATTTGAACATGCTATAAGTTGTGTACTTTATGAGCTAGGATGCTGTGAACAATCCACACTCTGAATGACGAACCTAAACGTATGTATTGTAAGTCCCATGAGAGATATATAGGAATGCTGAAAACACATTTGCACAAAACATGAGATAAATTGCAATGGTGAATGGCAAAACCTGCATGCTCAAATTACATATAACTACGCTAAAACGCCATGCAACACCTCTCTATATTGTAACTAGAGGATAAACCTAATTGAGCAAAAACAGGGCAAGTCCCAGGATTGTAATCCTGAAGTATAGAAGGGCCAGAGAACATAAAAAGGTGGAGAAGGATAGTTCTGTATAGTGGGCTGGTTGTCCGTATGATCTCCTCATCACGGAGCTTTTCCAGGCTGGGGAGTTAGCATTGGTATATGGATGAATGCTACCAGTTCTTAGGGAATTTAAAGAACCTTCAAACATCAGGACAGTGGTAATAGGTGCAGTTAGGGAACATTAATGATTGTCATTCGGGCTGGTGTCTAGTTCGTCTAGAGGAGACCTCCGATCTGTCCTCAATCTTACAATATATCATCCAATGCCTGTTCTGGCTAGGGAGCCTTCAGTGACAAGAGTTTTGTACAAGTGTACAGTCCCGGCTGAGTGCGAGCAGTACACATTGAAAGCCCTTTTCAATTCAAAGTACCTTGCGCTCTGTTCAGTTCTTGGCTCTGACATCTTATTGGACAGGACTCCGTTAGCTATCAGAGGACTCCCAGACAGATTGTGCCGCTGCCGTCGTGACAGGTCTAGGCGTATTGCACTTAGGTTCTCCGGTCCCGTGCAAACGAGGGAGGGGCTGCACGATGTGGGTCTGCTCCTCCGTATCTGTCAGATCTATATTCTCAGAACCGGGGCTCTTTGTGTCTGTCATGTGCGACTCCCCTGCTCCTCGGTAAGGGTCCTCTGTCTGCTGCGCCGGGTCTGTTGCATGTTGATCGTATGTTGCGTGTTCGACCCGGCTTCCTCTGCCGCCTCCCCTATCTGAGTGAAAAGTCTGTGGTGTGGCCATAGCTGTTCTCAGCTCCGCAACGAGCGCTTGCTGATGGGAGTCCAGGGAGTACATGAGTTCATGTAGCGCCGGGTAAGAATAAGCTGTTCCATCAGTGAGCTGAAAAGGGTAGTAAGCGTAGAGGCCGTATCCTTATTAACCAGCGTGGTGCGTAGGGTCTCCGGGAATATGGCGCTTTACTCTGTGTCGTGGGTCTCAGTGAGACAGAGGGCCTTTGTATTATTAGTATGTTAATTGTTTTGTCCCTTCGTCCTAAAACCTGGAAGCAATGATCCAGTATGCTTTAAGAGTCAGAAATGAGCATAAACCTATTCTTGATGTGCCATTAATTGATAATTTGATGATCAAGTGCTGGGAGCTCTAAGTCGGCACGTCTTGCTGCTTTGGCTGTTGGCCCCGCCACCAAAAGTTTCGTTATTTTAAATGGCACCGGAGTGCGCTGTTTTTTTTCTATCTCAGGCAGTATTTGGAAGAAGAAACTGCCTGCGTTTTCTATGATCTTAGCAGGCGTAACTAAGATCCACTGGCTGTTCTCGGACATTCTGAGAGTGGGGTAACTTCAGAACATGGGAATAGCATGCGGGGTCCACCGCAAATGAGGTATGTGCAGTACAATATTTTCTGGGAATGGAATTGACTATGAAAATACTGCTGTTACCCGTATGATGTAAGTACAGCCTTAAATGCAGTAGTAGTGACTGGTATCAGGCTGATAAATGTATGCACAATAGAGTTATTTTCTAGGGACTAGAATTTGACTGTGAAAATACTGTTAATACTGAAATAATTCTTAAGCCTTATCTGCAGTGGTAGCGACTGGTAGCAGGCTTAGTGATAACTTTGCATGACATTTAAAGAAATTTATTTTCAAAACGTTTACTTGGCATGTTATTCGTTTTGTGAGGTACTTTGGTGATAAATCCTTTAGGGCATGAATTTATTTTCCACATGGCTAACGTATTATTTCTGCATAGAAACCGTTATATCAGGTCTCCCACTGTTGTAAATGAGCGGGAAGGGCCTCTTTTTTGCGACTTGTTGCGCAGTTAAAATCTAGCACAGTCTTTCCTGCTTCTTCCTCCTTGATCCAGGACGTCTCTAGAGAGCTCAGGGTCTTAAAAATTCGTTTTTTTGAGGGAGGTAATCAGTCACAGCAGACCTGTGACAGTGTGTTAGACTGTGATAAAAACGTTTTATATTAATTTGATATCCCGTTTTTTTGGGTACTGAGGGGTTAATCATCCGGTTGCTAATGGGTGCAATCCTCTGCTAATTAATACATTTAAAGAATTGTTGACTATAACTGAATTATTTTTTAGTTACTCAACTGTGTTTTTTAAAAGCGCTGCAGCGTTTTTTATATTGCTTGCAAACTTATTGAAAGTATTTTCCAAGCTTGATAGCTTCATTGCTAGTCTGTTTTAAACATGTCTGATACAGAGGAATCTGCTTGTTCATTATGTTTATAAAGCCGTTGTGGAGCCCAATAGAAATATGTGTACCAATTGTATTGATGTTACTTTGAAAAATCAATCTGTACCGCTTAAAAAATTATCACCAGACAACGATCGGGGGCAGTTATGCCGTCCTAACTCTCCTCACGTGTCAGTACCTTCGTCTCCCGCTCGGGAGGTGCGTGAGATTGAGGCGCCAAGTACATCAAGGGCCCTTACAAATCACTTTACATGATATGGCTAATGTTATGAAAGAAGTATTATACAATATGCCAGAGTTAAGAGGCAAGCGCGACAGTTCTGGGTTAAGGACAGAGCGCGCCGATGACACGAGAGCCATGTCTGATACTGAGTCACAATTTGCAGAACATGAGGACGGAGAGCTTCATTCTGTGGGTGACGGTTCTGATTCGGGGAGACCGGATTCAGAAATTTAAAATTTTAAATTTAAGCTTGAGAACCTCCGCGTGTTGCTAGGGGAGGGTGTTAGCGGCCTCTGAATGATTGTGACACGGTGGCAATCCCAGAGAAATTATGTAATCTGGATAAATACTACGCGGTGCCGGTGTGGTACTGACGTTTTTTCCTATACCAAAGAGGCTTACAGAGATTATTAGTAAGGAGTGGGATAGACCCCGGTGTGCTTTTTCCCCTCCTCCGATATTTAGAAAAATGTTCCCTATAGACGCCACCACACGAGACTTATGGCAGACTGGTCCCTAAGGTGGAGGGAGCAGTTTCTACTTTAGCCAAGCGTACCACTATCCCGGTGGAGGATAGCTGTGCTTTCTCAGATCCAATGGATAAAAAATTAGAGGGTTATCTTAAGAAAATGTTTATTCAACAAGGTTTTATATTACCAGCCTCTTGCATGCATTGAGCCTGTCACTGCTGCAGCGGCATTCTGGTTGAGTCTCTGGAAGAGGCGATTCGCACAGCACCACATGGATGAGTCTACTGAGCAAGATTAGAACCCTTAAGCTGGCTAATGCGTTTGTTTCGGATGCCGTAGTGCATTTAACCAAACTTACGGCTAAAAATTCTGGATTCGCCATACAGGCTCGCAGAGCGCTTTGGCTTAAATCCTGGTCAGCAGATGTAACTTCTAAGTCTAAATTACTAAACATTCCTTTCAAAGGGCAGACCTTATTCCGGGCCCGGCCTTGAAGGAAATTATTGCTGACATTACTGGAGGTAAGGGCCACACCCTTCCTCAGGACAGGGCCAAATCGAAGGCCAAACAGTCTAATTTTCGTGCCTTTCGTAATTTCAAGGCAGGAGCAGCATCAACTTCCTCCGCTCCAAAACAGGAAGGAACTACTGCTCGTTACAGACAGGGTTGGAAAGGCAAACCAGTCATGGAACAAGGGCAAGCAGGCCAGAAAGCCTACTTCCGCCCCTAAGACAGCATTGAAGTCAGGGTCCCCTTTCCGGAGACGGATCTAGTGGGGGGCAGGACTCTCTCTCTCTTCGCCCAGGCTTGGGCAAGAGATGTACAGGATCCCTGGACGCTGGAGATTATATCTCAGGGATACCTTCTGGATTACAAGACTTCTCCTCCACAAGGGAGGTTTCATCTGTCAAGGTTATCAACAAACCTAGTAAAGAAAGAGGCATTTTACAATGTGTACAAGACCTCTTAGTGATGGGAGTGATCCACCCAGTTCCGCGGACGGAACAGAGGCAAGGGTTTTATTCAAATCTGTTTCTGGTTCCCAAGAAAGAGGGAACCTTCAGACCAAGCTTAGATTTAAAAATCTTAACAAATTTCTTAAGGGTTCCATCGTTCAAGATGGAAAACCATTCGGTCCATCCTACCCATGATCCAAGAGGGTCAATATATGACCAACAGTGATTTAAAGGATGCCTACCTTCACATACCGATTCACAAAGATCTTTATCGGTACCCTAAGTTTGCCTTTCTAGACAGGCATTACCAGTTTGTAGCGCTTCCCTTCAGGTTGGCTACGGCCCCGAGAATTTTTAACAAAGGTTCTGGGCATCTCTTCTGGCGGTACTAAGACCACGAGGCATAGCGGTACGGCTCCGTACCTAGACGACATTCTGATACAAGCGTCAAGTTTTCAAAATGCAATGTCTCATACAGAGATAGTTCTAGCATATTCTGAGGTCGCATGGGTGGTAAAGTGAACGTGGAAAAGAGTTCTCTGTTACCACTCACAAGGGTCCCTTTTCTAGGGGACTTTATAGATTCTGTAGAGATGGATAGATTTACCTGACGGAGTCCAGGCTATCAAAACTTCTTCAATGCTTGCCGTGTCCTTCACTCCATTCCAAGCCCCAATCAGTAGCTCAGTGCATGGAAGTGATAGGCTTAATGGTCGCGGCAATGGACATAGTGCCGATTTGCGTGCCTACATCTCAGACACGCTGCAACTATGCATGCTAAGTCAATGGAACGGGGATTACTCAGATCTGTCCCCTTTGCTAAATCTGGACCAGGAGACCAGAGATTCTCTTCTCTGGTGGTTATCACGGGTTCATCTGTCCAAAGGAATGTCCTTTCGCAGACCAGATTGGACGATTGTAACAACAGATGCCAGCCTACTAGGCTGGGGAGCAGTCTGGATCTCCTGAAGGCTCAGGGATCGTGGACTCAGGAGGAGAAACTCCTCCCAATAAACATTCTAGGAATTAAGGGCAATATTCAATGCTCTTCTAGCTTGGCCTCAGTTGGCAACACTGAGGTTCATCAGATTTCAGTCGGACAACATCACGACTGTGGCTTACATCAATCATCAAGGGGGAACCAGGAGTTCCCCTAGCGATGTTGGAAGTCTTGAAGATAATTCGCTGGGCAGAGTCTCACTCTTGCCACCTGTCAGCGATCTACATCCCAGGCGTGGGAGAACTGGGAGGCGGATTTTTTAAGTCGCCAGACTTTTCATCCGGGGGAGTGGGAACTTCACCCGGAGGTATTTGCCCAACTAATTCTTCGTTGGGGCAAACCGGATCTGGATCTCATGGCATCTCGCCAGAACGCCAAGCTTCCTTGTTACGGATCCAGGTCCAGGGGACCCGGGAGCGGTGCTGGTAGATGCACTAGCAGCCCCTTGGGTTTTCAACATAGCTTATGTGTTTCCACCTTTTCCGTTGCTTCCTCGACTGATTGCCAGGATCAAACAGGAGAGAGCATTGGTGATTCTGATAGCGCTTCGTGGCCACGCAGGACCTGGTATGCAGACCTAGTGACATGTCGTCCTGTCCACCATGGTCTCTACCCCTGAGGCAGGACCATCTAATTTAGGGTCCTTTCAACCATCCAAACCTAATTTCTCTGAGGCTGACTGCTTGTAAATTGAACGATTGATTCTATCAAAAGCGTGGGTTTTCAGATTCGGTTATTGATACATTAATACAGGCCTCGAGAAACTGTTACCAGAAAAATTTACCACAAGATATGGCGTAAATATTTTTATTGGTGTGAATCCAAGAGTTTACTCATGGAGTAAGGTTAGGATTCTAGGATATTGGCTTTTCTACAAGAGGGTTTAGAAAAGGGCTTATCCGCTAGTTCACTAAAGGGACAGATTTCTGCTCTGTCTATTCTTTTACACAAGCGTCTGGCAGAGAATCCAGACGTCCAGGCTTTTTGTCAGGCTTTGGCTAGAATTAAGCCTGTGTTTAAAGCTGTTGCTCCTCCCGTGGAGCTTAAACTTGGTTCTTAAGTTCTCCAGGGTGTTCCGTTTGAACCCCTTCATTCCATTGATTATTAAGCTTTTATCTTGGAAAGTTCTGTTTTTGATGGCTATTTCCTCGGCTCGAAGAGTCTCTGAGTATCTGCCTTACATAGTGATTCTCCTTATCTGATCTTTCATTCAGACAAGGTAGTCCTGCGTAACTAAACCTGGGTTTTTACCTAAGGTTGTTTCTAACAAGAATATCAATCAAGAGATTGTTGTTCCATCGTTATGTCCTAATCCTTCTTCAAAGAAGGAACGTCTTTTGCATAATCTAGACGTGGTCCGTGCTCTGAAGTTCTACTTACAGGCAACTAAAGATTTTCGACAAACTTCTTCTCTGTTTGTCGTTTACTCTGGTCAGAGGAGAGGTCAAAAGGCTTCGGCTACCTCTCTCTTTTTGGCTTCGTAGCATAATACGCTTAGCCTATGAGACTGCTGGACAGCAGCCTCCTGAAAGAATTACAGCTCATTCCACTAGAGCTGTGGGCTTCCACCTGGGCCTTTAAGAATGAGGGCCTCTGTTGAACAGATTAGCAAGGCTGCAACTTGGTCTTCACTTCATACTTTTTCAAATTTTACAAATTGTGACACTTTTGCTTCTTCGGAGGCTGTTTTTGGGGAGAAAGGTTCTACAGGCAGTGGTTCCTTCTGTTTAATGTTCCTGCCTTGTCCCTCCCATCATCCGTGTACTTTAGCTTTGGTATTGGGTATCCCCATAAGTAATGGATGACCCCGTGGACTGAACACACTTAACAAGAGGAAAAACATAATTTATGCTTACCTGGATAAATTTATTTCTCTTTGTAGTGTGTTCAGTCCACGGCCCGCCCTGTCTAGTTGAGGCAGGTTCTAAATTTTAAATTATAACTCCAGTCACCACTGCACCCTATAGTTTCTCCTTTCTCGTCTTGTTTCGGTCGAATGACTGGATATGACAATGTGAAGGGAGGAGCTATATAGCAGCTCTGCTTGGGTGATCCTCTTGCAACTTCCTGTTGGGGGAGGAGAATATATCCCATAAGTAATGGATGACCCGTGGACTGAACACACTACAAGAGAAATAAATTTATCAGGTAAGCATAAATTATGTTTTTTTGCTTGCCACTAGAATACCATAAAGAAATATAGTAAAATAGATATCATAAGCAATACTAAAAGTGGTATAACCTCGGAGGATAACACATATTAATATCTAGCTTGTACTTTTTAAAACAAGCCATATATAAGGCCAAGATAAAACACACTGAAAAGTACAACATTATATATAAGCCAATAAAAATTATAGATCCTATTCTGTTACCAACATAAGGTCATTCAATAATTAAAAATCAATCCAAAGGAGAAGTGTTTTTAATTTCTCTTGTAAGGTGTATCCAGTCCACGGATTCTCCTTCCCAACAGGAAGTTGCAATAGGACACCCACAGCAGAGCTGTCTATATAGCTCCTCCCCTAACTGCCACCCCCAGTCATTCTCTTGCAACTCTCGACAAGATAGGAAGTATAAGAGATATGTGCTGACTTAGTGTAGTTTTTTACCTTCAATCAAGAGTTTGTTATTTTTAAACGGTACCGGCGTCGTACTGTTTTACTCCCAGGCAGAAATTAGAAGGAAGAATCTGCCTGGAGGTTGATGATCTTTGCGGTTTGTAACTAAGGTCCATTGCTGTTCTCACGCATAACTGAAGAGTATGGGAAAGACCTTCAGTTGGGGGAACGGTTTGCAGAATTACACTGCTTTGAGGTATGTTCAGTATATTTATTTCTAGAGAGATGATAAAATCTAGAAAAATGCTGACAGAGCCTTGTATAATTGAGGTAAGCCTGATGCAGTGATTTAACAATGACTGGGATCATGCTTACAAAAAAGGGTAATATTCATGTTAATACTCATATTTCTTAGTGACAAAACATTTACATGTTATATAGAAAGAACGTTTTTTCTCTGAGGGTGATAAATCTGTTTTTTGGGGCCTAGTTTCCACATAGGCTAGTCAGATACTCCTAGGAGTAATTTCTTAAGGCCCTCTGACATCGAGTTCATGGTGGGAGGGGCCTATTTTTCACGCTCTAGATGCGCAGTTCTTATTCAGACTGAGACATCCAGCTTCCCTAAAGGAGTCCTCTGGCATTTGAGGACCACTATAGAGGGCTTATTTCTTCCCTAAGTCGTATTTGAGGGCAGGTAGGAGCCACAGCAGAGCTGTGGCAAGGTGTTTAACAAGTGGGTGCAATGCTGCTTTAGTCCCTTATACACACTGTAAAAATTTCGAGAGTTTACTTACTACTTTTTAACACTGTTTTGCAGTTTATGTGATAGTTTTTCCTCCTCTTAAAAGGCACAAGTACCGTTTTTGTTTAATTGCTGTTTCACATTTATTAAAGTGTTTTCCAAGCTTGCTGGTCTCATTACTAGTCTGTTAAACATGTCTGACATAGAGGTAACTCCTTGTTCAATATGTTTAGAAGCCATTGTGGAACCCCCTCTTAAAATGTGTACCAAATGTACTGAAATTTCTATAAATTATAAAGACCATATTATGGCATTTAAATATTTATCACCAGAGGTTTCTCAAACTGACAAAAGGGAGGTTATGCCATCTAGCTCTCCCCACGTGTCAGAACCTATAATTCCCGCTCAAGTGACGCCAAGTACATCTAGCGCGTCCAATGCGTTTACCTTACAAGACATGGTGGCAGTTATGACTAATACCACTCACAGAGATATTGTCCAAAACTGCCAGGGTTACAAGGAAAGTGAGACAGCTCTGGGGCTAGAACAAATACAGAGCTTTCTGACGCTTTAGTAGCTATGTCCGATATACCCTCACAATGCTCCGAAGCCGCGGCAAGGGAGTTGCTATCTGAGGGTGAGATTTCAGATTCAGTGAAGACGTTACTTCAGTCCGATTCTGAAATGACAGCCTTTAAATTTAAGCTTGAACACCTCCGCATATTGCTCAGGGAGGTTTTAGCGACTCTGGATGACTGGGACCCCATTGTAGTTCCAGAGAAATTGTGTAAAATGGACAAATACTTTGCAGTGCCTGTTTACACTGATGTCTTTCCAGTCCCTAAGAGGTTCTCAGAAATTATTACTAAGGAATGGGATAGACCAGGTGTTCTGTTCTCTCCCCCTCCTGCTTTTAAAAAGATGTTTCTTATAGATGTCGCTATACGGGACTCGTGGCAGACAGTCCCTAAGGTGGAGGGTGCTGTTTCTACCCTAGCTAAGCGTACAACTATCCCCGTCGAGGACAGTTGTGCTTTCTTAGATCCTATGGATAAAAAATTGGAGGGTCTCCTTAAGAAATTTTTTATCCATCAAGGTTTTATTCTCCAGCCTCTTGCATGCATTGCCCCAGTTACTGCTGCAGTGGCTTTTTGGTTCGAGTCTCTTGAGGAGGCTCTACAGGTGGAGACCCCGTTAGATGATATTTTAGACAGGATTAAAGCTCTGAAGTTAGCTAATTCCTTTATTTCTGACGCCGTTTTTCATCTAACCAAACTAACGGCTAAGAATTCAGGTTTTGCCATTCTGGCGCGCAGGGCGCTATGGCTTAAGTCCTGGTCAGCAGACGTTACTTCAAAGTCTAAGCTTCTTAACATCCCCTTCAAAGGACAGACCCTATTCGGGCCGGGCCTGAAGGAGATCATTTCTGATATTACTGGAGGAAAAGGTCAAGCCCTTCCTCAGGATAGGTCCAATAAATTAAGGACCAAACAGAATAATTTTCGTTCATTTCGAAACTTCAAGAGTGGCGCAGCTTCAGCTTCCTCTAATACAAAACAAGAGGGAAATTTCATCCAGTCCAAGCCAGTCTGGAGACCGAACCAGGCTTGGAACAAGGGGAAGCATGCCAAAAAACCTGCTGCCGCCTCTAAGACAGCATGAAGGAGTAGCCCCCCGATTCGGGACCCGGATCTAGTTAGGGGCAGACTTTTTCTCTTCGCCCAGGCTTGGGCAAGGGACGTCCAGGATGCCTGGACATTAGAGATTGTTTCCCAGGGATATCTTCTGGACTTCAAAGCTTCATCTCCAAAGGGGAGATTTCATCTCTCACAATTATCTGTAAACCAGATAAAGAGAGAGGCATTCTTACGTTGTGTTCAAGACCTACTGGTTATGGGAGTGATCCACCCAGTTCCAAGGGAGGAACAGGGGCAGGGCTTCTAATCTGTTTATAGTTCCCAAAAAAGAAGGAACTTTCAGACCAATCTTGGATCTCAAGATCCTAAACAAATTTCTCAGAGTCCCATCCTTCAAGATGGAGACTATCTGAACCATCCTCCCTATGATCCAGGAGGGTCAATATATGACTACCGTGGACTTAAAGGATGCTTATCTCCACATTCCGATTCACAGAGATCATCATCAGTTCCTCAGGTTCGCCTTCTTAGACAGGCATTACCAGTTTGTGGCTCTTACCTTCGGGTTAGCCACGGCACCAAGAATCTTTACGAAGGTTCTAGGGTCCCTACTGGCGGTTCTAAGGCCACGGGGCATAGCGGTGGCTCCTTACCTAGATGACATTCTGATACAGGCGTCAACTTTTCAAATCGCCAAGTCCCATACGGACATTGTTCTGGCCTTTCTGAGGTCTCACGGGTGGAAGGTGAACGAAGAAAAGAGTTCTCTCTCCCCTCTCACAAGAGTTTCCTTCCTAGGAACACTGATAGATTCAGTAGAAATGAATTTTTTTCTGACAGAGGTCAGGTTATCAAAGCTTCTAACTTCCTGCCGTGCTCTTCATTCCACTTCTCGGCCGTCAGTGGCTCAGTGTATGGAAGTAATCGGCCTAATGGTAGCGGCAATGGACATAGTTCCGTTTGCCCGCCTACATCTCAGACCACTGCAACTTTGCATGCTCAATCAGTGGAATGGGGACTACACAGATTTGCCCCCTCTGCTAAATCTGGATCAAGAGACCAGGCATTCTCTTCTCTGGTGGTTATCTCGGGTCCATCTGTCCAGGGGGATGAGTTTCCGCAGGCCAGAGTGGACTATAGTGATGACAGATGCCAGCCTTCTGGGCTGGGGAGCAGTCTGGAACTTCCTGAAGGCTCAGGGTTTGTGGACTCAGGAGGAAGCCCTCCTTCTGTTAAACATTCTGGAAGTGAGAGCGATATTCAATACTCTTCAGGCTTGGCCTCAACTAGCTGCGGTCAGGTTCATCAGATTTCAGTCGGACAATATCACGACTGTAGCCTATATCAACCATTAGGGGGGAACAAAAAGCCCCCTGGCAATGTTGGAGGTTTCAAAGATAATTCTATGGGCAGAGGTTCACTCTTGCCATCTCTCAGCTATCCATATCCCAGGAGTAGAGAACTGGGAGGCGGATTTTCTAAGTCGGCAGACTTTTCTTCCGGGGAGTGGGAGCTCCATCCGGAGGTATTTGCCCAGCTGATTCAACTATGGGGCAAACCAGAACTGGATCTGATGGCGTCTCGTCAGAACGCCAAGCTTCCTTGTTACGGGTCCAGGTCAAGGGATCCCCAGGCAGCGCTGATAGATGCTCTAGCAGTGCCCTGGTCCTTCAGCCTGTCTTATGTGTTCCCACCATTTCCTCTCATCCCTCGTCTGATTGCGAAGATCAAGCAGGAGAGAGCTTCAGTGATTTTGATAGCACCTGCGTGGCCACGCAGGACTTGGTATGCAGATCTGGTGGACATGTCATCCTTTCCACCATGGACTCTGCCGCTGAGGCAGGACCTTCTACTCCAAGGTCCATTCAAACATCCAAATCTAATTTCTCTGCGGCTGACTGCTTGGACATTGAAAGCTTGATTTTATCAAAACGTGGTTTCTCCGAGTCGGTCATTGATACCTTAATTCAGGCTCGAAAGCCTGTCACCAGTAAAATCTATCATAAGATATGGTGTAAATATCTTCATTGGTGTGAATCCAAGGGTTACTCATGGAGTAAAGTCAGGATTCCTAGGATATTATCCTTTCTCCAAGAAGGATTGGAGAAGGGATTGTCAGCTAGTTCCTTAAAGGGACAGATTTCTGCTCTGTCTATTCTTCTGCACAAGCATCTGGCAGATGTTCCAGACGTTCAGGTGTTTTGTCAGGCTTTAGTTAGAATCAAGCCTGTGTTTAAACCTGTTGCTCCGCCATGGAGTTTAAATTTAGTTCTTAAAGTTCTTCAAGGGGTTCCGTTTGAACCTCTGCATTCCATAGATATCAAACTTTTATCTTGGAAAGTTCTGTTTTTGGTAGCTATCCCTTCGGCTCAAAGAGTTTCAGAGTTATCTGCCTTACAGTGTGATTCCCCTTATCTGATCTTCCATGCAGATAAGGTAGTTTTGCGTACCAAACCTGGGTTTCTTCCTAAGGTGGTATCTAATAAGAATATCAATCAGGAGATTGTTGTTCCGTCACTGTGTCCTAATCCTTCTTCAAAGAAGGAACGTCTTTTACACAATCTTGACGTGGATCGTGCTTTAAAGTTTTATTTACAAGCTACTAAGTATTTTCGTCAAACATCTGCATTGTTTGTTGTCTACTCTGGACAGAGAAGAGGCCAAAAGGCTTTGGCATCTTCTCTTTCTTTTTGGCTGAGAAGCATAATCGGTTTAGCTTATGAGACTGCTGGCCAGCAGCCTCCTGAAAGAATTACAGCTCATTCCACTAGAGCGGTAGCTTCCACATGGGCTTTTAAAAATGAGGCCTCTGTTGAACAGATTTGTAAGGCGGCGACTTGGTCTTCGCTTCATACTTTTCTAAATTCTACAAATTTGATACTTTTGCTTCCTCGGAGGCTATTTTTGGGAGAAAGGTCTTGCAGGCAGTGGTGCCTCCTGTTTAAGTTCCTGCCTTGTCCCTCCCTTCATCCGGTATTGGTATCCCACAAGTAATGGATGAACCCGTGGACTGGATACACCTTACTAGAGAAAACGAAATTTATGCTTACCTGATAAATTTCTTTCTCTTGTGGTGTATCCAGTCCACGGCCAGCCCTGTCACTTTAAGGCAGGTGTTTTTTATTTTTAAACTACAGCCACCACCGCACCCTATAGTTTCTCCTTTTTTCTTGCTTGTCTTCGGTCGAATGACTGGGGGTGGCAGTTAGGGGAGGAGCTATATAGACAGCTCTGCTGTGGGTGTCCTTTTGCAACTTCCTGTTGGAAGGAGAATATCCCACAAGTAATGGATGAACCCGTGGACTGGATACACCACAAGAGAAAGAAATTTATCAGGTAAGCATAAATTTTGTTTTTTCGTGAGGGCAGCAGATCACCATAAAAAATAAGCTGTCTTTTTAATAAATATTAATAAATATTAATAAAAGTTATATTTTATATTTCTTTCTGCTAACAGCACCATACTGCAACTTACAATTAAAAACAGTGCAGAGAAGCATACTTTTTTGATATAATTCATATACTTGTGATTTATGCCCAGTCAGCAGTAATTATTTTTATGCTTAAAGGGACACTAAACCCAAAAATTATCTTTCATGAATCAGATAGAGAATACAATTTTAAGCAATATTCCAATTTATTTCTATTATCTAAATGGTTTAATTCTTTAGATATCCTTTGTTGAAAAAAATAGCAATGCACATGGCTGAGCCAATCACACAAGGAGTTTGTGTGCAGCTACCAATCAGCAGCTACTGAGCATATCTAGATATGCTTTTCAGCATAGGATATTAAGAGAATGAAGCAAATTAGATAATAGAAGTAAATTAGAAAGCTGTTTAAAATGACATGCTCTTTTTAAATCATGAAAGAAAAAAATTGGTTTTCATGACCCTTTAAGCGCTGCTCCTTAAGGAGACCTATAAATTAATACAAACATTTTTGACAAGGTATCTTAGGAGAAATCAAGCTCCATAAATAAATAAACTTTATTTTTTGTTCCTTACCCCTTGATAATGAAACAAATAAAAGCTGTTTAAACTTAAAGTGAAACTAACAGTAACTGCATGAGTATTGGAAAATTCCACAGGAAATGTAATTTTGTTTAGTCCAGGAACATCTATTTAATAAAAAAATAAAAAAAAGTATTGCAATAGGTTTCCTGTTTTAGACGGTACTTTTCCCTTTTTAAGCTGCTGAGCTGCTCCTGACCAGGTTTCTAGCTGCTGATTGGCTCAGCCAAGTGGCTGTGCATTGTGGGTCCTGAGCCTGAGTATAACAATTCATTTAATTTCTTTCTGGAGGTCAATCACAAAGGTTACAGGGTGCATTTGTGTTACTTCCTCAAAGGATTTATTTAGTAGATTAAAAATACTTTTTGAGTAAAAAAAAAAAAAAAAAAAAAAAAGGAAGTGTCTGATTATGTTCAACTCCCAAAATATAAATGGTTTAAAGGGAGGGGGGGTTATAATATGTGCTATCTCTCAAAGTACGTGAAAAGTGTAAACGGATTTGAACTTCTATTTTATACTAATATTACAGACATGATATTATTTTATCTGGAACTTAAAGGGACATAGAACAGTATGAACTAACATAAGTTTCTAAATATATAATGCAGTCAAAGCTTACCTGCAAAACGTTTTCTGTTTTATCCCCCATTAACCCCTTTAATTCAGGCATAGTTTTGTTTGCAGCAAACTCCCCCCTGGGCATTTCCATATATGGAAGGTCCTATCCAGGCCATAGCTTCTGCAGCATGCACTCTTGCATGTGCACGGTAGGGGGCAGATTCACATTACACCTGGCTAAAGCAGTGCACAGTATAATGCTGAAGCTTTCACAAAGCATGTGACATTATCCCCATGGAAACGAGCAAGCCTCTTGGCAGCAAACAATAGCAGTACCTGCTGTCCCTCCTCAATCCCCCTTGCTTGCATAAGTAATTATCTTCACGTGCACACTTTGTTACATGATACCAAATTGTTTTATGGCACTTTAATGGTTATGTTTCATATACTAAACATGTTTTAGAAAAAATAAAGCTTAAAGGGACAGTCTAGTCAAAAATAAACTTTCATGATACAGAGAGGCCATGTAATTTTAAACAACTTTTCAATTTACTTTTATCATCAAATTTTCTTTGTTTTCTTGGTATTCGTCTAAACAGCGTTAGTTCACCTGTGCCTTATAGATAACATTGTGCTCAGGCCCATGAAGTTAATTATGAGTCAGCACCGATTGGCTACAATGTGTGTCTGTCAAAAGAACTGAGATAGGGGGCAGTTTGCAGAGGCTTAGATACAAGGTAATCACAGAGGTAAAAAGTATATTAATATAACTGAGATAAGGGGCAGTCTGCAGAGGCTTAGATACAAGGTAATTACAGAGGTAAAAAGTATATTAATATAACTGAGATAAGGGGCAGTTTGCAGAGGCTTAGATACAAGGTAATTACAGAGGTAAAAAGTGTATTAATATAACTGAAATAGGGGGCAGTTTGCAGAGGCTTAGATACAAGGTAATTACAGAGGTAAAAAGTATATTAATATAACTGAGATAAGGGGCAGTTTGCAGAGGCTTAGATACAAGGTAATCACAGAGGTAAAAAGTATATTAATATAACTGAGATAAGGGGCAGTCTGCAGAGGCTTAGATACAAGGTAATCACAGAGGTAAAAAGTATATTAATATAACTGAGATAAGGGGCAGTCTGCAGAGGCTTAGATACAATGTAATCACAGAGGTAAAAAGTATATTAATATAACTGAGATAAGGGGCAGTCTGCAGAGGCTTAGATACAAGGTAATCACAGAGGTAAAAAGTATATTAATATAACAGTATTGGTTATGCAAAACTGGGGAATGGGAAATAAAGGGATTATCTATCTTTTTAAACCATACACATTCTAAAGTAGACTGTCCCTTTAAGTGCTTTCCACCAGCACATCTATCTCCCTGACTTTGAAATGGAGCCAGTTTTGGATTTGTCACTTAAAATGTTTAGTACAATGTTGACATACATTAAAGGGACATAGAATTCAACAGCAAATCCCCATACAATATTTTGTTAAAGGGATAGGATTTTCCAACTTGGTGCATGGTGCATTTCAGTTTAATAGAAGCATATTTGCAGTATACCTCCATTAGGAAAAATGTTTCTAGTAAAAGTTATTACTGTTTTAGCAGCATACACAGATATGCTACGTGTGATTGGAGTATAAGGATTCAAACATCATGCCTGCTGAGGGAGCTGGTGGGGGGGCATCAGCTGAGACTTAAAGGGACATGAAACCAATATTTTTATTTCATGACTCAAATTGTTTTGTTCTCTTTGTATCTTTAATTGAAAGTGATACCTAGGTAGGCTAAGGAGTGTCTGATTGATGGTTGCACAAATATGCCTCATGTTATGGGCTCACCCCGTGTTCAGCTAGCTCCCAGTAGTGCGTTGCTGCTTCTTCAACAAGGGACACCAAAATAATTAGTCAAATTAGATAATAGAAATACATTGGAAAGTTGTTTTATTGTATTCTCTATCTGAATAATGACTTTTTTTGTGTGGTTTCATGTCCCTTTAAGCTGTGTCATATAAGCCACTACGTGGTGTTTGAATTCTTGTGCACTTACAGCATATGTGTGCCTCTGATTAATAATAATAACTTCAGCTAGAAGCATACTGCAAAACTGTTTCAGTTCTAACCTTTCTATCCCTTTAAGTATACAGACAGTAAGTAAATAATACTATGCATAGTATAGAAGCATTACTTTATCTGCTTTTCTTGTAATATACTTTTGCTAATTAGGAGAAAAGCTGGAGTGTATATGGTATATTTAAGTATGCTGCAGCTTCCCTGGTACATAATGCACAGTGATTGTTTTATCAGTGCATAAGCTTGTTTATATCTGGTCCTTACTAAACCAGCAAAGTAGAAAAGTTAAAATACTCCTCGGGGTATGTCCCTGGGCTGCTCTGGATTTGAAAAACCTGGGTACTTTTTTCTAAAAAGAAAATACAGGTTTATTTTATATTATTCATTTACTTTGTATGCAGAGAACCTGCAATGGAGTGTTTAATTACTGACATATACTAATCCTATTATATAAAAGGCCAAGTGTGTTTGTCCGAAGCTGTCATGTGCAGTAGAGACAGCATGAGGACAAACACACCTGGCCTTACCTGACTATCCATGCTGTTTGCTGCAAAAGTGGGCGTGACCGACGGGAGCATGGGCGTGGCCGTCGGGAGCGTGGGCATGGTTGGCGAGACCGGGCATGGTCAGGGGCGTGGTTGGGCATTGCGGGGGGCATGGCCGGGCACGGTCGGAGCAGAAGAGAGGGGGGGAGAGAGAGCAAAAGAGAGGGGAGAGAGACAGAGCAAAAGAGAGGGGAGAGAGAGGGAAGAGAGAGAGCAAAAGATAGGGGGGAGAGAGCGAGCAAAAGAGAGGGCGAGAGAGCGAAAAAGAGAGGGGGAGAGAGAGAGCGTAAAAGAGAGGGGGAGAGAGAGTGCAAAAGAGAGGGGGGAGAGAGAGAGCAAAAGAGAGGGGGAGAGAGAGTGCGCAAAAGAGGGGGGAGAGAGAGCGCAATAGAGAGGGGGAGAGAGAGAGCACAAAAGAGAGGGGAGAGAGAGCATGCAAAAGAGGGAGAAAGAGAGAGAGCGCAAAAGAGAGAGAGAACATAAAAGAGAGGGGCGAGAGAGAGAGCGTAAACGTGAGGTGGGGAGAGAGCGTAAAAGAGAGGGGGAGAGAGAGTAAAAGAGAGGGGGGAGAGAAAGCAAAAGAGAGGGGGTAGAGAAAGCAAAAGAGAGGGGGGAGAGAGAGCAAAAGAGGGGTGGAGCGAGAGAAAGCGCAAAAGAGAGGGGGAGAGAGCGCAAAAGAGAGGGGGAGAGAGCATAAAAGAGAGGGGGAGAGAGGGCAAAAGAGAGGGGGAGAGAGAGCGCAAGGGGTGGGACCGCTGTACTGCAAAAAATGGCCCGTGTAAATGGGCTTTAGGACTAGTCATATATAATACATTTACTTTAAAGGGACGTTCCAGACAAAACTGAGATGCACATCAGTGCATTACAATTTCACCTAGAAGCATTTTCACAATATACATAAAATAGAAAAAATATCTCTAGTAAGGATGGACCTGATAGTCTCCATTTTGAAGGAGGGGACCCTGGAAACTTGTTGAGACATTTTAATTCTAGAATTGGGCGATAAGTTCCCTCCTTTTTGGAAACTTCAAAGATGTTTGAGTAAAACCCCTGGCCCCTTTCTGATGAGGGCACCTGGACGCAGTCTAAAAAGGCTGATCTTTTCTTGGGGGACAAAATTTGAATCCCATCTTGTAACCCTGGGAAACAACGTCTAATACCCAGGGATCCTGACTGTATTGCACCTAAGCCTATAGGAAAAAGGACAGTATGCCCCGTACTTGATCCGGTCCCGGATCGGGGGCTGGCCCTTCATGCAGATTTGAAATCTGTAGTCTTCTTGGCCTGTTTGGACTTGTTCCATGACTGGTTGTGCTTCCAAGTACTCTTCCAAGTTACCCTCAGTACTACAGACATGTTACCCTCAGTACAACAGACATGCTACCCTCAGTACAACAGACATAAAACCCTCAGTACCACAGATATGCTACCCTCAGTACTACACACATATTAACCTCAGTACTATCGACATGTTACCCTCAGTAAAACAGACATGTTAACCTCAGAACAAAAGACATGTTACCCTTAGTACTTAAGACATGTTACCCTCAGTACCACAGACATAAAACCCTCAGTACAACAGACATAAAACCCTCAGTACATCAGACATGTTACTATCAGTTAAACAGACATGTTACCCTCAGTACAACAGACATGTTACCCTCAATAAAACAGACATGTTACCCTCAGTACAACAGACATGTTACCCTCAGTACAACAGACATGTTACACTCAGTACAACAGACATGTTACCCTCAGTAAAACAGGCATTTTACCCTCTATACAACAGATATGTTACCCTCAGTAAAACAGACATTTCACCCTCAGTACTACACACGTTACCCTCAGTACAACAGACATGTTACTCTGAGTACTACAAACATGTTAACCTCAGTACAACAGACATGTTACCCTCAATACAACAGACATGTTACCCTCAGTACAACAAATATATTACCATCATGGGGGCGGAGCTAACCGCCGAGGTGGGTGGCTGCATTTTTACAGAGCTCCTGACCCAAGACTCAAAAAAAGAGATTTAACTACCTAATTCTCCTGCCTGAAGTAATTAATGTAAAGTCTTACCTAGAGGGGATACTGAGTGACCGATTTTGGGAGCATACAAAGCCTCTTTTCTGCTAATACAAGACTTAAAATGAGGAACGAGTAATCCATGAGGGGAGCATGGAGTCAGAGACATTAAACATGGCGGCCTAAGCAATAAACAGATTTGAGCAGAGAGACTGCCGGAATAGGTCTGAACGAATCTGACAAAGAAGAAAGCTGCAGAAAGGTGTGGTGGAACTGCCGCCCGCACTGAAGCACCATCTGAGCGGATTCGCGCACCTAACAGGAGGAATCGCTGCAACAAGTTTATGAAAATCCTCCAGGCATACGCTGTCTCATAATGCCCAGTGGGGGCTATAGAGCACCGCCACCCAACATGGAAACCCAAGTACCCTACGCCGTTTTCAGGGACCTGCTGGTGGAGTATGGGAGGAGGATCTGCGAGAGGCTTGATGCCTTTATTAATATTGTTCAAGCGGCACGCACGCGGAATGATAGTGTGGGAGAAGAGCGCACAGAAGCACAGGAGCCGCAGAGAGACATGGTGCCTGCAACTTACCAGGTGCGTCCCTCGCCATTGGCGCTAGTAGATTTAGGCCTTGAGTCGGAGCTTTACTCTCTCCCAGCCGACACAAGTGGACTACACGCATGGAGGGGGATAAAATACAGCCGCTTGCACATGGAAGCAGGCATCACGGAGTGTTATAGCGCGCCCGCATCTCCAGACTCTCCCCTATCAGTCAGCAGCATGTCACTATTGTTACAGCTTCCCTGCTGGGAGTACCGCCAGGCCCTACGGCTGCACCGGGCTATGTGTCACTATTCCCCCTGGGATCCTGGGACCGGTGTGCGGGTCAAATATGGACTACCACGATCACTTAGAAAAGGTGTTGGATGAACTGGGGATACAGTCTGCTCAGACCTAGAGTAACATACTGGCCTTAATGTGTACCCCGCAGTGAGTCTTGAATATTGTGACTTCTGGATGAACTATTACAGTCGAATATCCTTAACTCTTCTGTATTCCCACCTTCTATATGTATAGATTGGTATATAGCTACTGGGGTATCAGTTAATGCCTATGTGGGGGGAATCTGTATGTATGAAGCCATGTGGCCTGAATTTACACAGGTCCCCTATGTTTATCTTGGTTCGAAATTCATGTTATGCTGTTTATTTTAAATAATATGTTTATGTTTACTCACTTCAAAACTGTACGGGACTGCTCAGGTCTGTTCAACTTAAACCTCTGAATTTATCATTTGCATTTACAGATAGAGATGGGGAGCTAGAGTTTAATAGGACCTGTATGTTACCTGTGCACCATTTACTAACTTGCACTATAAGTTTATTATTTAGCTATGATATCTTTTGACTGCTGTTCCACACCTGTCAGACTTTGCAGAGGTTTATGAGTAACTGTTTGTGGGTGGCGTGCTTAGTGGCTCAACTGGGGACCCCGCCATGACTCACTAGCTAACCCCCTGAATGGATATACTACTGCATCCCCCGCACTTACATGTTTTAACTGTGGTAAACTTTGCTCCTGATATTTGCGAACCCCCCCCCCCTTGCCCTCCCCCCACCACTTACTGGTATGGTAGTTATATGCCTCCTGCCTCCTTAACACGAGAGCTTTAAATAGATGATATTAATTAGTATATGGGTCACGACATACCCTCTCAGACTGAATTAGAGTGTATGTTAATAGCTATGCCCACCATGTGTAACCTGCTTAGTTGGTTGGATGATACCAGAATGGGAGTGTTATGCTACATACAACATCTAGAATAAAGGTGAAGTATACATGCAAGCAAATCTAACAGTGAGATTAATGACACCTATAGGAGTTGTAATTATATTCCCCTTCACCTGTTCAGCCTCTGCCTAATCTGAAGAACCAGCAACAAGTTTCTCCTATACTCTTTAGACTGGTTCTTTAGGCCCTAATACAAGCAATTTACTGTGTCTACTATTTTCTGGTTATTCGAAGACTGCCTGGGCTAAAAGTTTCATTATAGTGCATGTTATTACTAATGTTCAGTGTTTGTATCCAACTATGTTTGCAGAGGTAACAGAGGCCTGCTTCAATATAACACCTCTACCAGTTTATCGTGTTTGATGCTAAATTACATTAACTACGAGTAAATTAAGTACACTGCTGTACTTCTATATTTTGATATTGTTTACAGTTTCCCAATTTTGCCGCTATTTTATACACATTGACACTGGACTCATTGAAATCAGCTTTGTCTATGGGTCCTCAGTGACTGACTAATGTTCCTGGTCCCTTAAGCGGACCTGTTTGCCTGGAGGTCACCACGATCTAACAAACTCAAAATATTGTAAATGTATGATGTTTTTTCATGATAGCATTGTGATAATTTTTGTTGCTTATATATATGCTTTTGTGTATTCTATATGATAGTTATCTACAGGCCCAAAAGTGGTCTGTATCTTACTAATCCCCTCAGTTAGTGTGAAGTGAAATCGAGGGTCCAAAAGTGGCCTGAGCATTTATGGAGGGGCAAAAATAGAGGGTGGTGGTGAGGTTACTCCCCAGTTTGCCTATTATACTGTGAGATATTCATGTCAATTGTTTTATATGTATATGTTTCATTGAGTAACCTGTATGCTGTATACTTTATTACCCTCAATAAAAAAAATATTTTAAAAAAAAAAAAATATATTACCATCAGTACAACATACATGTTACCCTCAGTACTACAGACATGTTACCCTCAGTACTACACACATGTTACCCTCAGTACAACAGACATGTTACCCTCAGTACTACAAACATGTTAACCTCAGTACAACAGACATGTAACCCTCAGTACAACAGATATGTTACCATCAGTACAACAGATATGTTACCCTCAGTACAACAGACATGTTACCCTCAATACAACAGACATGTAACCCTCAGTACAACAGATATGTTACCATCAGTACAACAGACATGTTACCCTCAGTACAAAAGACATGTTACCCTTAGTACTACAGACATGTTCTCCTCAGTACTACAGGCATGTTACCTTCAGTACAACAGACATTTTACCATCAATACAACAGACATGTTATCCTATGTACAACAGACATGTTACCCTCAGGACTACAGACATGTTACCCTCCGTACAACAGACATGTTACCCCCAGGACTACAGACATGTTACCTTCAGTACTACAGACATGTTACCCTCAGTACAACAGACATTTTACCATCAGTACAACAGACATGTTATCCTATGTACAACAGATATGTTACCCTCAGGACTACATACATGTTACCCTCAGTACAACAGACATGTTACCCTCAGTAAAACAGACATTTTACCCTCAGTACTTAAGACATGTTACCCTCAGAACTTAAGACATGTTACCCTCAGTACTTAAGACATGTTACCCTCAGTAGTACAGACATAAAACCCTCAGTTCAACAGACATGCTACCCTCAGTACAACAGACATGTTACCCTCAGTAAAACAGACATGTTACCCTCAATACAACAGACATGTTAGCCTCAGTAAAACAGACATGTTACCCTCAATACAACAGACATGTTACCCTCAATACAACAGACATGTTACTCTTAGTACTACACACGTTACCCTCAGTACAACAGACATGTTACCCTCAATACAACAGACATGTTACCCTCAGTACAACAGATATATTACCATCAGTACAACAGACATGTTACCCTCAGTACAACAGACAAATTACCCTCAGTATAACAAAGATGTTAACCTCAGCACAACAGACGTATTACCATCAGTACAACAGACATGTTACCCTCAGTACAACAGACATGTTTCCCTTAGTACTAAAGACATGTTACCCTCAGTACTACAGGCATGTTACCCTCAGTACTACAGACATGTTACCCTCAGTACAACAGACATGTTACCCTCAGTACTACAGACATGTTACCCTTAGTACCATAGACATGTTACCCTCAGTACAACAGACATGTTATCCTTTGTACAACAGACATGTTACCTTAAGGACTACAGACATGTTACCATCAGTACAACAGACATGTTACCCTCAGTACTACAGACACTTTACCATCAGTACAAAAGACATGTTATCCTATGTACAACAGACATGTTACCCTCAGGACTACAGATATGTTACCCTCAATACAACAGACATGTTACCCTCAGTAGAACAGACATGTTACCCTCAGTACAACAGACATTTTACCATCAGTACTACAGACATGTTACCCTCTGTACTACAGACATGTTATCCTATGTACAACAGACATGTTACCCTATGTACAACAGACATATTACCCTCAGTAGAACAGACATGTTACACTCAGTACAACAGACATGTTACCCTCAGTACTACAGGCATGTTACCCTCAGTACAACAGACATGCTACCCTCAGTACAACAGACATCTTACCCTCAGTACAACAGACATAAAACCCGCAGTACTACAGACATGTTACCCTCAGTACAACAGATATAAAACCCTCAGTACTACAGAGATGTTTCCCTCAGTACAACAGACATGTTACCCTCAGTACAAAAGAAATAAAACCCTCAGTACTACACACATGTTAACCTCAGTACTACCGAGATGTTACCCTCAGTACAACAGACATGTTACCGTAGAACAAAAGACATGTTACCCTCAGTACTACAGACATAAATCCCTCAGTACAACAGACATAAAACCCTCATTACAACAGACATGTTACCATCAGTTAAAAAGACATGTTACCCTCAGTACAACAGACATGTTACCCTTAATTAAACAGACATGTTACCCTCAGTAAAACAGACGTTACCCTCAGTACAACAGACATGTTACCCTCAGTACAACAGACATGTTACCCTCAGTACAACAGACATGTTACCCTCAGTACAACAGACATGTTACCCTCAGTACAACAGACATGCTACCCTCAGTACAACAGACATGTTACCCTCTGTACAACAGACATGTTACCCTCAGTACAACAGACATGTTACCCTTAATACAACAGACATGTCAACCTCAGTACAACAGACATGTCAACCTCAGTACAACAGACATGTTACCCTTAGTAGAACAGACATGTTACCCTTAGTACAACATACATGTTACCCTCAGTACTACTGACATGTTACCCTCAGTATAACAGACATGTTACCCTCAGTACAACAGACATGCTACCCACGGTACAACAGACATAAAACCCTCTGTACTACAGACATATTACCCTCAGTACTACAGACATATTACCCTCAGTACAACAGACATGTTACCCTCAGTACAACAGACATGTTTCCCTTAGTACTAAAGACATGTTACCCTCAGTACTACAGGCATGTTACCCTCAGTACTACAGACATGTTACCCTCAGTACAACAGACATGTTACCCTCAGTACTACAGACATGTTACCCTTAGTACCATAGACATGTTACCCTCAGTACAACAGACATGTTATCCTTTGTACAACAGACATGTTACCTTAAGGACTACAGACATGTTACCCTCAGTACAACAGACATGTTACCCTCAGTACTACAGACACTTTACCATCAGTACAAAAGACATGTTATCCTATGTACAACAGACATGTTACCCTCAGGACTACAGATATGTTACCCTCAATACAACAGACATGTTACCCTCAGTAGAACAGACATGTTACCCTCAGTACAACAGACATTTTACCATCAGTACTACATACATGTTATCCTATGTACAACAGACATGTTACCCTATGTACAACAGACATGTTACCCTCAGTAGAACAGACATGTTACCCTCAGTACAACAGACATGTTACCGTAGAACAAAAGACATGTTACCCTCAGTACAACAGACATGCTACCCTCAGTACAACAGACATCTTACCCTCAGTACAACAGACATAAAACCCGCAGTACTACAGACATGTTACCATCAGTACAACAGATATAAAACCCTCAGTACTACAGAGATGTTTCCCTCAGTACAACAGACATGTTACCCTCAGTACAAAAGAAATAAAACCCTCAGTACTACACACATGTTAACCTCAGTACTACCGAGATGTTACCCTCAGTACAACAGACATGTTTCCCTTAGTACTAAAGACATGTTACCCTCAGTACTACAGGCATGTTACCCTCAGTACTACAGACATGTTACCCTCAGTACAACAGACATGTTACCCTCAGTACAACAGACATGTTACCCTCAGTACTACAGACATGTTACCCTTAGTACCATAGACATGTTACCCTCAGTACAACAGACATGTTATCCTTTGTACAACAGACATGTTACCTTAAGGACTACAGACATGTTACCCTCAGTACAACAGACATGTTACCCTCAGTACTACAGACACTTTACCATCAGTACAAAAGACATGTTATCCTATGTACAACAAACATGTTACCCTCAGGACTACAGATATGTTACCCTCAATACAACAGACATGTTACCCTCAGTAGAACAGACATGTTACCCTCAGTACAACAGACATTTTACCATCAGTACTACAGACATGTTACCCTCTGTACTACAGACATGTTATCCTATGTACAACAGACATGTTACCCTATGTACAACAGACATATTACCCTCAGTAGAACAGACATGTTACACTCAGTACAACAGACATGTTACCCTCAGTACTACAGACATGTTACCCTCAGTACAACAGACATGCTACCCTCAGTACAACAGACATCTTACCCTCAGTACAACAGACATAAAACCCGCAGTACTACAGACATGTTACCCTCAGTACAACAGATATAAAACCCTCAGTACTACAGAGATGTTTCCCTCAGTACAACAGACATGTTACCCTCAGTACAAAAGAAATAAAACCCTCAGTACTACACACATGTTAACCTCAGTACTACCGAGATGTTACCCTCAGTACAACAGACATGTTACCGTAGAACAAAAGACATGTTACCCTCAGTACTACAGACATAAATCCCTCAGTACAACAGACATAAAACCCTCATTACAACAGACATGTTACCATCAGTTAAAAAGACATGTTACCCTCAGTACAACAGACATGTTACCCTTAATAAAACAGACATGTTACCCTCAGTAAAACAGACGTTACCCTCAGTACAACAGACATGTTACCCTCAGTACAACAGACATGTTACCCTCAGTACAACAGACATGTTACCCTCAGTACAACAGACATGCTACCCTCAGTACAACAGACATGTTACCCTCTGTACAACAGACATGTTACCCTCAGTACAACAGACATGTTACCCTCAATACAACAGACATGTCAACCTCAGTACAACAGACATGTCAACCTCAGTACAACAGACGTTACCCTTAGTAGAACAGACATGTTACCCTTAGTACAACATACATGTTACCCTCAGTACTACTGACATGTTACCCTCAGTATAACAGACATGTTACCCTCAGTACAACAGACATGCTACCCTCGGTACAACAGACATAAAACCCTCTGTACTACAGACATATTACCCTCAGTACTACAGACATATTACCCTCAGTACAACAGACATGTTACCCTCAGTACAACAGACATGTTTCCCTTAGTACTAAAGACATGTTACCCTCAGTACTACAGGCATGTTACCCTCAGTACTACAGACATGTTACCCTCAGTACAACAGACATGTTACCCTCAGTACTACAGACATGTTACCCTTAGTACCATAGACATGTTACCCTCAGTACAACAGACATGTTATCCTTTGTACAACAGACATGTTACCTTAAGGACTACAGACATGTTACCCTCAGTACAACAGACATGTTACCCTCAGTACTACAGACACTTTACCATCAGTACAAAAGACATGTTATCCTATGTACAACAGACATGTTACCCTCAGGACTACAGATATGTTACCCTCAATACAACAGACATGTTACCCTCAGTAGAACAGACATGTTACCCTCAGTACAACAGACATTTTACCATCAGTACTACAGACATGTTATCCTATGTACAACAGACATGTTACCCTATGTACAACAGACATGTTACCCTCAGTAGAACAGACATGTTACCCTCAGTACAACAGACATGTTACCGTAGAACAAAAGACATGTTACCATCAGTACAACAGACATGCTACCCTCAGTACAACAGACATCTTACCCTCAGTACAACAGACATAAAACCCGCAGTACTACAGACATGTTACCATCAGTACAACAGATATAAAACCCTCAGTACTACAGAGATGTTTCCCTCAGTACAACAGACATGTTACCCTCAGTACAAAAGAAATAAAACCCTCAGTACTACACACATGTTAACCTCAGTACTACCGAGATGTTACCCTCAGTACAACAGACATGTTACCGTAGAACAAAAGACATGTTACCCTCAGTACTACAGACATAAATCCCTCAGTACAACAGACATAAAACCCTCATTACAACAGACATGTTACCATCAGTTAAAAAGACATGTTACCCTCAGTACAACAGACATGTTACCCTTAATAAAACAGACATGTTACCCTCAGTAAAACAGACGTTACCCTCAGTACAACAGACATGTTACCCTCAGTACAACAGACATGTTACCCTCAGTACAACAGACATGCTACCCTCAGTACAACAGACATGTTACCCTCTGTACTACAGACATGTTACCCTCAGTACAACAGGCATGTTACCCTCAATACAACAGACATGTCACCCTCAGTACAACAGACATGTTACCCTTAGTAGAACAGACATGTTACCCTTAGTACAACATACATGTTACCCTCAGTACTACTGACATGTTACCCTCAGTATAACAGACATGTTACCCTCAGTACAACAGACATGCTACCCTCTGTACAACAGACTTAAAACCCTCTGTACTACAGACATGTTACCCTCAGTACAACAGACATGTTACCCTTAGTACAACAGACATGTTACCCTCAGTACAAAAGACATAAAACCCTTAGTACTACAGACATATTACCCTCAGTACTACAGACATATTACCCTCAGTACTACAGATATGTTACCCTCAGTACAACAGACATGCTACCCTCAGTACAACAGACATGTTACCCTCAGTACAACAGACATGTTTCCCGCAGTACAACAGACATGTTTCCATCAGTACTACAGACATGTTTCCATCAGTACTACAGACATGTTACCCTCAGTACTACAGACATAAAACCCTCAGTACAACAGACATGTTACCCTCAGTACAACAGACATGTTTCCCGCAGTACAACAGACATGTTTCCATCAGTACTACAGACATGTTTCCATCAGTACTACAGACATGTTACCCTCAGTACTACAGACATAAAACCCTCAGTACAACAGACATATTACCCTCAGTACTACATACATGCTACCCTCAGTACTACATACATGCTACCCTCAGTACAACAGACATGTTACCCTCGGTACAATAGACATATTACCCTCAGTACTACATACATGCTACTCTCCATACAATAGACATGTTACCCTCAGTACAACAGACATGTTACACTCAGTACAACAGACATGTTGCCCTCAGTACAAGAGACATGCTACCCTCAGTATAACAGACATGTTACCCTCAGTACTACAGACATGCTACCCTCAGTACAACAGAAATGTTACCCTCAGTACAATAGACATGTTACCCTCAGTACAATAGACATGTTACCCTCAGTATAACAGACATGTTACCCTTAGTACAACAGACATGTTACCCTAAGTACAATAGACATGTTACACTCAGTATAACAGACATGTTACCCTCAGTACTACAGACTTGTTACCCTCAGTACTACAGTCATGTTACCCTCAGTACAATAGACATGTTACCCTAAGTACTACATACATAAAACCCTCAGTACTACAGACATGTTACCCTCATTACAACAGACATGTTACCCTCAGTACAACAAACATGTTTACCTCAGTACAACAGACATGTTACCCTCAGTACTACAGACATCTTACCCTCAGTACTACAGACATGTTACCCTCAGTACTACAGACATGTTACCCTCAGTACAACAGAAATGTTACCCTCAGTACAACAGACATGTTACCCTTAGAACAAAAGACATGTTACCCTCAGTACTACAGACATAAAACCCTCAGTACAACAGACATGTTACCCTCAGTACTACAGACATGTTACCCTCAGTACTACAGACATGTTACCATCAGTACTACAGACATGTTTCCCTCAGTACAACAGACATGTTACCCTCAGTACAATATACATGTTACCCTCAGTACTACAGACATGTTACCCTCAGTACTACAGACATGTTTCCCTTAGTACAACAGACATTTTACCCTCAGTACAATATACATGTTACCCTCAGTACAACAGACATGCTACCCTCAGTACAACAGACATAAAACCCTCAGTACTGCAGACATAAATTCCTCAGTACAACAGACATTTTACCCTCAGTACAATAGACATGTTACCTACAACAGACATGTTACCCTCAGTACAACAGACATGTTACCCTCAGTACAACAGACATGTTACCCTCCGTACAACAGACATGTTACCCTCAGTACAACAGACATGTTACCCTCAGTACAACAGGCATGTTATCCTTAGTTAACAGGCATGTTACCCTCAGTACAACAGACATGCTATTCTCAGTACAACAGACATGCTACACTTGGTACAACAGACATGTTACCCTCAGTACAACAGACATGTTGCCCTCAGTACAACAGACATGTTGCCCTCAGTACAAGAGACATGCTACCGTCAGTATAACAGACATGTTACCCTCAGTACTACAGACATGCTACCCTCAGTACAACAGACATGTTACCCTCAGTACAATAGACATGTTACCCTCAGTACAATAGACATGTTACCCTCAGTATAACAGACATGTTACCCTCAGTACAACAGACATGTTACCCTCAGTACAATAGAAATCTTACCCTCAGTATAACACTCTTGTTACCCTCAGTACTACAGACTTGTTACCCTCAGTACTACAGACATGTTACCCTCAGTACAATAGACATGTTACCCTAAGTACTACATACATAAAACCCTCAGTACTACAGACATGTTACCCTCATTACAACAGACATGTTACCCTCAGTACAACAGACATGTTTCCGACAGTACAACAGACATGTTACCCTCAGTACTACAGACATCTTACCCTCGGTACTACAGACATGCTACCCTCAGTACTACAGACATGTTACCCTCAGTACAACAGAAATGTTACCCTCAGTACAACAGACATGTTACCCTTAGAACAAAAGACATGTTACCCTCAGTACTACAGACATAAAACCCTCAGTACAACAGACATAAAACCCTCAGTACTACAGACATGTTACCCTCAGTACTACAGACATGTTACCCTCAGTACTACAGACATGTTTCCCTCAGTACAACAGACATGTTACCCTCAGTACAATATACATGTTACCCTCAGTACTACATACATGCTACCCTCAGTACAACAGACATGTCACCCTCAGTACTACAGACATGTTACGCTCAGTACAACAGACATGTTAGCCTCAGGTACAATAGACATATTACCCTCAGTACTACATACATGCTACTCTCCATTCAACAGACATATTACCCTCAGTACAACCAACATATTACCCTCAGTACAAAAGACATGTTACCCCCAGTACAACAGACATGTTACCCTCAGTAGAACAGACATACTACCCTCAGTACAACAGACATGTTACCCTCAGTACTACAGACATGTTACCCTCAGTACTACAGACATGTTACCCTCAGTACTACAGACATGCTACCCTCAGTACAACAGACATGTTTCCCTCAGTACAACAGACATGTTACCCTCAGTACAACAGACATGCTACCCTCAGTACAACAGACATGTTACCCTCAGTACAATATACATGTTACCCTCAGTACAACAGACATGCTACCCTCAGTACAACAGACATGTTACCCTCAGTACAATACGCGTTACCCACAGTACAACAGACATGCTACCCTCAGTACAACAGACATGTTACACTCAGTACAACAGACATTTTACCCTCATTACTACAGACATGTTACCCTCAGTACTACAGAAATGTTACCCTCAGTACTACATACATGCTACCCTCAGTACAACAGACATGTCACCCTCAGTACTACAGACATGTTACGCTCAGTACAACAGACATGTTACCCTCGGGACAACAGACATGTTACCCTCAGTACAACAGACATGTTACCCTCAGTACTACAGAAATGTTACCCTCAGTACTACATACATGCTACCCTCAGTACAACAGACATGTCACCCTCAGTACTACAGACATGTTACGCTCAGTACAACAGACATGTTAGCCTCGGTACAATAGACATATTACCCTCAGTACTACATATATGCTACTCTCCATTCAACAGACATATTACCCTCAGTACAATAGACATGTTACCCTCAGTACAACAGACATGCTACCCACAGTATAACAGACAAGTTACCCTCAGTACAACAGACATGTTACCCTCAGTACAAGAGACATGCTAATGCTCAGTACAACAGACATGCTACCCTCAGTACTACAGACATGTTACCCTCAGTACAACAGACATGTTACCCTCAGTACTACAGACATGTTAGTCCCATTACTACAGACATGTTACCCTCAGTACTACAGATTTGGTACCCATAGTACTACAGACGTTACCCTCAGTACAACAGGCATGTTACCCTCAGTATTACAGACATGTTACCCTCAGTACAACGGACAAATTATCCTCAGTACTACAGAAATGTTACCCTTAGTACCATAGACATGTTACCCTCAGTACAACAGACATGTTACCCTTAGTACAACATACATGTTACCCTCAGTACAACAGACATGTTACCCTCAGTACTACAGACATGTTACCCTCAGTACAACAGACATAAAACCCTCAGTACAACCGACATATTACCCTCAATACAACAGACATGTTAGCCCCAGTACAACAGACATGTTACCCTCAGTAGAACAGACATACTACCCTCAGTACAACAGACATGTTACCCTCAGTAGTACAGACATGTTACCCTCAGTAGTACAGACATGCTACCCTCAGTACAACAGAACTGTTTCCCTCAGTACAACAGACATGTTACCCTCAGTACAACAGACATGTTACCCTCAGTACAACAGACATGCTACCCTCAGTACAACAGACATGTTACCCTCAGTACAATATACATGTTACCCTCAGTACAACAGACATGCTACCCTCAGTACAACAGACATGTTACCCTCAGTACAATACGCGTTACCCACAGTACAACAGACATGCTACCCTCAGTACAACAGACATGTTACCCTCAGTACTACAGACATAAAACCCTCAGTACTACAGACATAAAATCCTCAGTACAACAGACATTTTACCCTCAGTACAATAGACATGTTACCCTCAGTATAACAGATATGTTACCCTCAGTACTACAGACTTGTTACCCTCAGTACTACAGACATGTTACCCTCAGTACTACAGACATAAAACCCTCAGTAATACAGACATGTTACCCTCATTACAACAGATATGTTACCCTCAGCACTACATTCATGTTACCCTCAGTACAATAGACATGTTACCCTCAGTACTATAAACATATTACCCTCAGTACTACAGACATATTACTCTCAGTACAACAGACATGTTACCCTCAGTACTACAGACATGTTACCCTCAGGACTACAGATATGTTACCCTCAATACAACAGACATGTTACCCTCAGTAGAACAGACATGTTACCCTCAGTACAACAGACATTTTACCATCAGTACTACAGACATGTTACCCTCTGTACTACAGACATGTTATCCTATGTACAACAGACATGTTACCCTATGTACAACAGACATGTTACCCTCAGTAGAACAGACATGTTACCCTCAGTACAACAGACATGTTACCGTAGAACAAAAGACATGTTACCCTCAGTACAACAGACATGCTACCCTCAGTACAACAGACATCTTACCCTCAGTACAACAGACATAAAACCCGCAGTACTACAGACATGTTACCATCAGTACAACAGATATAAAACCCTCAGTACTACAGAGATGTTTCCCTCAGTACAACAGACATGTTACCCTCAGTACAAAAGAAATAAAACCCTCAGTACTACACACATGTTAACCTCAGTACTACCGAGATGTTACCCTCAGTACAACAGACATTTTACCGTAGAACAAAAGACATGTTACCCTCAGTACTACAGACATAAATCCCTCAGTACAACAGACATAAAACCCTCATTACAACAGACATGTTACCATCAGTTAAAAAGACATGTTACCCTCAGTACAACAGACATGTTACCCTTAATAAAACAGACATGTTACCCTCAGTAAAACAGACGTTACCCTCAGTACAACAGACATGTTACCCTCAGTACAACAGACATGTTACCCTCAGTACAACAGACATGTTACCCTCAGTACAACAGACATGTTACCCTCAGTACAACAGACATGCTACCCTCAGTACAACAGACATGTTACCCTCTGTACTACAGACATGTTACCCTCAGTACAACAGACATGTTACCCTCAATACAACAGACATGTCACCCTCAGTACAACAGACATGTTACCCTTAGTAGAACAGACATGTTACCCTTAGTACAACATACATGTTACCCTCAGTACTACTGACATGTTACCCTCAGTATAACAGACATGTTACCCTCAGTACAACAGACATGCTACCCTCGGTACAACAGACATAAAACCCTCTGTACTACAGACATGTTACCCTCAGTACAACAGACATGTTACCCTTAGTACAACAGACATGTTACCCTCAGTACAAAAGACATAAAACCCTTAGTACTACAGACATATTACCCTCAGTACTACAGACATATTACCCTCAGTACTACAGATATGTTACCCTCAGTACAACAGACATGCTACCCTCAGTACAACAGACATGTTACCCTCAGTACAACAGACATGTTTCCCGCAGTACAACAGACATGTTTCCATCAGTACTACAGACATGTTTCCATCAGTACTACAGACATGTTACCCTCAGTACTACAGACATAAAACCCTCAGTACAACAGACATGTTACCCTCAGTACAACAGACATATTACCCTCAGTACTACATACATGCTACCCTCAGTACTACATACATGCTACCCTCAGTACAACAGACATGTTACCCTCGGTACAATAGACATATTACCCTCAGTACTACATACATGCTACTCTCCATACAATAGACATGTTATCCTCAGTACAACAGACATGTTACACTCAGTACAACAGACATGTTGCCCTCAGTACAAGAGACATGCTACCCTCAGTATAACAGACATGTTACCCTCAGTACTACAGACATGCTACCCTCAGTACAACAGACATGTTACCCTCAGTACAATAGACATGTTACCCTCAGTACAATAGACATGTTACCCTCAGTATAACAGACATGTTACCCTTAGTACAACAGACATGTTACCCTCAGTACAATAGACATGTTACCCTCAGTATAACAGACATGTTACCCTCAGTACTACAGACTTGTTACCCTCAGTACTACAGTCATGTTACCCTCAGTACAATAGACATGTTACCCTAAGTACTACATACATAAAACCCTCAGTACTACAGACATGTTACCCTCATTACAACAGACATGTTACCCTCAGTACAACAAACATGTTTACCTCAGTACAACAGACATGTTACCCTCAGTACTACAGACATCTTACCCTCAGTACTACAGACATGTTACCCTCAGTACTACAGACATGTTACCCTCAGTACAACAGAAATGTTACCCTCAGTACAACAGACATGTTACCCTTAGAATAAAAGACATGTTACCCTCAGTACTACAGACATGTTACCCTCAGTACTACAGACATGTTACCATCAGTACTACAGACATGTTTCCCTCAGTACAACAGACATGTTACCCTCAGTACAATATACATGTTACCCTCAGTACTACAGACATGTTACCCTCAGTACTACAGACATGTTTCCCTTAGTACAACAGACATTTTACCCTCAGTACAATATACATGTTACCCTCAGTACAACAGACATGTTACCCTCAGTACAACAGACATGTTACCCTCAGTACAACAGACATGTTACCCTCCATACAACAGACATGTTACCCTCAGTACAACAGACATGTTACCCTCATTACTACAGACATGTTACCCTCAGTACAACAGACATGTTACCCTCATTACTACAGACATGTTACCCTCAGTACAACAGACATGTTACCCTCAGTACAACAGGCATGTTATCCTTAGTTAACAGGCATGTTACCCTCAGTACAACAGACATGCTATTCTCAGTACAACAGACATGCTACACTTGGTACAACAGACATGTTACCCTCAGTACAACAGACATGTTGCCCTCAGTACAACAGACATGTTGCCCTCAGTACAAGAGACATGCTACCGTCAGTATAACAGACATGTTACCCTCAGTACTACAGACATGCTACCCTCAGTACAACAGACATGTTACCCTCAGCACAATAGACATGTTACCCTCAGTACAATAGACATGTTACCCTCAGTATAACAGACATGTTACCCTCATTACAACAGACATGTTACCCTCAGTACAATAGAAATCTTACCCTCAGTATAACACTCTTGTTACCCTCAGTACTACAGACTTGTTACCCTCAGTACTACAGACATGTTACCCTCAGTACAATAGACATGTTACCCTAAGTACTACATACATAAAACCCTCAGTACTACAGACATGTTACCCTCATTACAACAGACATGTTACCCTCAGTACAACAGACATGTTTCCGACAGTACAACAGACATGTTACCCTCAGTACTACAGACATCTTACCCTCGGTACTACAGACATGTTACCCTCAGTACTACAGACATGTTACCCTCAGTACAACAGAAATGTTACCCTCAGTACAACAGACATGTTACCCTTAGAACAAAAGACATGTTACCCTCAGTACTACAGACATAAAACCCTCAGTACAACAGACATAAAACCCTCAGTACTACAGACATGTTACCCTCAGTACTACAGACATGTTACCCTCAGTACTACAGACATGTTTCCCTCAGTACAACAGACATGTTACCCTCAGTACAATATACATGTTACCCTCAGTACTACATACATGCTACCCTCAGTACAACAGACATGTCACCCTCAGTACTACAGACATGTTACGCTCAGTACAACAGACATGTTAGCCTCGGTACAATAGACATATTACCCTCAGTACTACATACATGCTACTCTCCATTCAACAGACATATTACCCTCAGTACAACCAACATATTACCCTCAGTACAAAAGACATGTTACCCCCAGTACAACAGACATGTTACCCTCAGTAGAACAGACATACTACCCTCAGTACAACAGACATGTTACCCTCAGTACTACAGACATGTTACCCTCAGTACTACAGACATGTTACCCTCAGTACTTCAGACATGCTACCCTCAGTACAACAGACATGTTTCCCTCAGTACAACAGACATGTTACCCTCAGTACAACAGACATGCTACCCTCAGTACAACAGACATGTTACCCTCAGTACAACAGACATGTTACCCTCAGTACAACAGACATGCTACCCTCAGTACAACAGACATGTTACCCTCAGTACAATACGCGTTACCCACAGTACAACAGACATGCTACCCTCAGTACAACAGACATGTTACACTCAGTACAACAGACATTTTACCCTCATTACTACAGACATGTTACCCTCAGTACTACAGAAATGTTACCCTCAGTACTACATACATGCTACCCTCAGTACAACAGATATGTCACCCTCAGTACTACAGACATGTTACGCTCAGTACAACAGACATGTTACCCTCGGGACAACAGACATGTTACCCTCAGTACAACAGACATGTTACCCTCAGTACAACAGACATGTTACCCTCAGTACTACATACATGCTACCCTCAGTACAACAGACATGTCACCCTCAGTACTACAGACATGTTACGCTCAGTACAACAGACATGTTAGCCTCGGTACAATAGACATATTACCCTCAGTACTACATACATGCTACTCTCCATTCAACAGACATATTACCCTCAGTACAATAGACATGTTACCCTCAGTACAACAGACATGCTACCCACAGTATAACAGACATGTTACCCTCAGTACAACAGATATGTTACCCTCAGTACAAGAGACATGCTAATGCTCAGTACAACAGACATGCTACCCTCAGTACTACAGACATGTTACCCTCAGTACAACAGACATGTTACCTTCAGTACTACAGACATGTTAGTCCCATTACTACAGACATGTTACCCTCAGTACTACAGATTTGGTACCCTTAGTACTACAGACGTTACCCTCAGTACAACAGGCATGTTACCCTCAGTATTACAGACATGTTACCCTCAGTACAACAGACATATTATCCTCAGTACTACAGAAATGTTACCCTTAGTACCATAGACATGTTACCCTCAGTAAAACAGACATGTTACCCTTAGTACAACATACATGTTACCCTCAGTACAACAGACATGTTACCCTCAGTACTACAGACATGTTACCCTCAGTACAACAGACATAAAACATTCAGTACAACCGACATATTACCCTCAATACAACAGACATGTTAGCCCCAGTACAACAGACATGTTACCCTCAGTAGAACAGACATACTACCCTCAGTACAACAGACATGTTACCCTCAGTAGTACAGACATGTTACCCTCAGTAGTACAGACATGCTACCCTCAGTACAACAGAACTGTTTCCCTCAGTACAACAGACATGTTACCCTCAGTACAACAGACATGCTACCCTCAGTACAACAGACATGTTACCCTCAGTACAATATACATGTTACCCTCAGTACAACAGACATGCTACCCTCAGTACAACAGACATGTTACCCTCAGTACAATACGCGTTACCCACAGTACAACAGACATGCTACCCTCAGTACAACAGACATGTTACCCTCAGTACAACAGACATGTTACCCTCAGTACAACAGACATGCTACCCTCAGTACAACAAACATGTTACCCTCAGTACAATACGCGTTACCCACAGTACAACAGACATGCTACCCTCAGTACAACAGACATGTTACACTCAGTACAACAGACATTTTACCCTCATTACTACAGACATGTTACCCTCAGTACTACAGAAATGTTACCCTCAGTACTACATACATGCTACCCTCAGTACAACAGACATGTCACCCTCAGTACTACAGACATGTTACGCTCAGTACAACAGACATGTTACCCTCGGGACAACAGACATGTTACCCTCAGTACAACAGACATGTTACCCTCAGTACTACAGAAATGTTACCCTCAGTACTACATACATGCTACCCTCAGTACAACAGACATGTCACCCTCAGTACTACAGACATGTTACGCTCAGTACAACAGACATGTTAGCCTCGGTACAATAGACATATTACCCTCAGTACTACATACATGCTACTCTCCATTCAACAGACATATTACCCTCAGTACAATAGACATGTTACCCTCAGTACAACAGACATGCTACCCACAGTATAACAGACATGTTACCCTCAGTACAACAGACATGTTACCCTCAGTACAAGAGACATGCTAATGCTCAGTACAACAGACATGCTACCCTCAGTACTACAGACATGTTACCCTCAGTACAACAGACATGTTACCCTCAGTACTACAGACATGTTAGTCCCATTACTACAGACATGTTACCCTCAGTACTACAGATTTGGTACCCTTAGTACTACAGACGTTACCCTCAGTACAACAGGCATGTTACCCTCAGTATTACAGACATGTTACCCTCAGTACAACAGACATATTATCCTCAGTACTACAGAAATGTTACCCTTAGTACCATAGACATGTTACCCTCAGTACAACAGACATGTTACCCTTAGTACAACATACATGTTACCCTCAGTACAACAGACATGTTACCCTCAGTACTACAGACATGTTACCCTCAGTACAACAGACATAAAACCCTCAGTACAACCGACATATTACCCTCAATACAACAGACATGTTAGCCCCAGTACAACAGACATGTTACCCTCAGTAGAACAGACATACTACCCTCAGTACAACAGACATGTTACCCTCAGTAGTACAGACATGTTACCCTCAGTAGTACAGACATGCTACCCTCAGTACAACAGAACTGTTTCCCTCAGTACAACAGACATGTTACCCTCAGTACAACAGACATGCTACCCTCAGTACAACAGACATGTTACCCTCAGTACAATATACATGTTACCCTCAGTACAACAGACATGCTACCCTCAGTACAACAGACATGTTACCCTCAGTACAATACGCGTTACCCACAGTACAACAGACATGCTACCCTCAGTACAACAGACATGTTACCCTCAGTACTACAGACATAAAACCCTCAGTACTACAGACATAAAATCCTCAGTACAACAGACATTTTACCCTCAGTACAATAGACATGTTACCCTCAGTATAACAGATATGTTACCCTCAGTACTACAGACTTGTTACCCTCAGTACTACAGACATGTTACCCTCAGTACTACAGACATAAAACCCTCAGTAATACAGACATGTTACCCTCATTACAACAGATATGTTACCCTCAGCACTACATTCATGTTACCCTCAGTACAATAGACATGTTACCCTCAGTACTATAAACATATTACCCTCAGTACTACAGACATATTACTCTCAGTACAACAGACATGTTACCCTCAGTACTACGGACATGTTACCCTCAGTACTACAGACATGTTACCCTCAGTACTTCAGACATGTTACCCTCAGTACTACAGACATGCTACCCTCAGTACAACAGACATGTTACCCTCAGTACAATACGCGTTACCCACAGTACAACAGACATGCTACCCTCAGTACAACAGACATGTTACCCTCAGTCATACAGACATAAAACCCTCAGTACTACAGACATAAAATCCTCAGTACAACAGACATTTTACCCTCAGTACAATAGACATGTTACCCTCAGTATAACAGATATGTTACCCTCAGTACTACAGACTTGTTACCCTCAGTACTACAGACATGTTACCCTCAGTACTACAGACATAAAACCCTCAGTAATACAGACATGTTACCCTCATTACAACAGATATGTTACCCTCAGCACTACATTCATGTTACCCTCAGTACAATAGACATGTTACCTTCAGTACTATAAACATATTACCCTCAGTACTACAGACATATTACTCTCAGTACAACAGACATGTTACCCTCATTACTACAGACATGTTACCCTCAGTACTACAGACATGATACCCTCAGTACTTCAGACATGTTACCCTCAGTACTACAGACATGTTACCCTCAGTAATTCAGACATGTTATCCTCAGTACAACAGACATGTTACCCTCAGTACAACAGAAATGTTACCCTCAGTACAACAGACATGTTACCCTCAGTACTAAAGACTTGTTACCCTCAGTACAATATACATGCTACCCCCAGTACAACAGACATGCTACCCTCAGTACAACAGACATGTTACCTTCAGTACAATATACATGTTACCCTCAGTACAACAGACATGCTACCCTCAGTACAACAGACATGTTACCCTCAGTACTACAGGCATAAAACCCTCAGTACTACAGACATAAAATCCTCAGTACAACAGACATGTTACCCTCAGTACAACAGAAATGCTACCCTCAGTACAACAGACATGTTACCCTCAGTACTACAGGCATAAAACCCTCAGTACTACAGACATAAAATCCTCAGTGCAACAGACATTTTACCCTCAGTACAATAGACATGTTACCCTCAGTATAACAGACATGTTCCTATCAGTACTAAAGACTTTTTACCCTCAGTATTACAGACATGTTACCCTCAGTAAAATAGACATGTTACCCTCAGTACAACAGAAAGAAAACCCTCAGTACTACAGACATAACCCTCAATAAAACAGACATGTTACCCTCAGTACAACAGACATGTTTCCCTCAGTACAACAGACATGTTACCCTCAGTACAACAGACATGTTACCCTCAGTACAACAGACATAAAACCCTCAGTACAACAGACATAAAACCCTCCAGTAAAATACAATGCAAGCAGTATGGATTTTGGTGCAGCAATGTTAAAGCTGCTAAATGCTTATATTTGTGCTCTGCCTGTAATCTACAAACATGTTACCCTCAGTACAACAGACATTTTACCCTCAGTACTACAGACATGTTACCCTCAGTACAACAGACATGCTACCCTCAGTGCAACAGACATGTTACCCTCAGTACAACAGACATGTTACCCTCAGTACAACAGACATGCTAGCCTCAGTACAACAGACATGCTACCCTCAGTACAACAGACATGTTACCCTCAGTACAACAGACATGCTACCCTCAGTACAACAGACATGCTACCCTCAGTACAACAGACATGTTACCCTCATTACTACAGACATGTTACCCTCAGTACTACAGACATGTTACCCTCAGTACAACAAGCATGTTATCCTTAGTTAACAGGCATGTTACCCTCAGTACAACAGACATGCTATTCTCAGTACAACAGACATGCTACACTTGGTACAACAGACATGTTACCCTCAGTACAACAGATATGTTACACTCAGTACAACAGACATGTTGCCCTCAGTACAAGAGACATGCTACCGTCAGTATAACAGACATGTTACCCTCAGTACTACAGACATGCTACCCTCAGTACAACAGACATGTTACCCTCAGTACAATAGACATGTTACCCTCAGTACAATAGACATGTTACCCTCAGTATAACAGACATGTTACCCTCAGTACAACAGACATGTTACCCTCAGTACAATAGAAATCTTACCCTCAGTATAACACTCTTGTTACCCTCAGTACTACAGACTTGTTACCCTCAGTACTACAGACATGTTACCCTCAGTACAATAGACATGTTACCCTAAGTACTACATACATAAAACCCTCAGTACTACAGACATGTTACCCTCATTACAACAGACATGTTACCCTCAGTACAACAGACGTGTTTCCGACAGTACAACAGACATGTTACCCTCAGTACTACAGACATCTTACCCTCAGTACTACAGACATGTTACCCTCAGTACTACAGACATGTTACCCTCAGTACAACAGAAATGTTACCCTCAGTACAACAGACATGTTACCCTTAGAACAAAAGACATGTTACCCTCAGTACTACAGACATAAAACCCTCAGTACAACAGACATAAAACCCTCAGTACTACAGACATGTTACCCTCAGTACTACAGACATGTTACCCTCAGTACTACAGACATGTTTCCCTCAGTACAACAGACATGTTACCCTCAGTACAATATACATGTTACCCTCAGTACTACATACATGCTACCCTCAGTACAACAGACATGTCACCCTCAGTACTACAGACATGTTACGCTCAGTACAACAGACATGTTAGCCTCGGTACAATAGACATATTACCCTCAGTACTACATACATGCTACTCTCCATTCAACAGACATATTACCCTCAGTACAACCAACATATTACCCTCAGTACAAAAGACATGTTACCCCCAGTACAACAGACATGTTACCCTCAGTAGAACAGACATACTACCCTCAGTACAACAGACATGTTACCCTCAGTACTACAGACATGTTACCCTCAGTACTACAGACATGTTACCCTCAGTACCTCAGACATGCTACCCTCAGTACAACAGACATGTTTCCCTCAGTACAACAGACATGTTACCCTCAGTACAACAGACATGCTACCCTCAGTACAACAGACATGTTACCCTCAGTACAATATACATGTTACCCTCAGTACAACAGACATGCTACCCTCAGTACAACAGACATGTTACCCTCAGTACAATACGCGTTACCCACAGTACAACAGACATGCTACCCTCAGTACAACAGACATGTTACACTCAGTACAACAGACATTTTACCCTCATTACTACAGACATGTTACCCTCAGTACTACAGAAATGTTACCCTCAGTACTACATACATGCTACCCTCAGTACAACAGACATGTCACCCTCAGTACTACAGACATGTTACGCTCAGTACAACAGACATGTTACCCTCGGGACAACAGACATGTTACCCTCAGTACAACAGACATGTTACCCTCAGTACTACAGAAATGTTACCCTCAGTACTACATACATGCTACCCTCAGTACAACAGACATGTCACCCTCAGTACTACAGACATGTTACGCTCAGTACAACAGACATGTTAGCCTCGGTACAATAGACATATTACCCTCAGTACTACATACATGCTACTCTCCATTCAACAGACATATTACCCTCAGTACAATAGACATGTTACCCTCAGTACAACAGACATGCTACCCACAATATAACAGACATGTTACCCTCAGTACAACAGACATGTTACCCTCAGTACAAGAGACATGCTAATGCTCAGTACAACAAACATGCTACCCTCAGTACTACAGACATGTTACCCTCAGTACAACAGACATGTTACCCTCAGTACTACAGACATGTTAGTCCCATTACTACAGACATGTTACCCTCAGTACTGCAGATTTGGTACCCTTAGTACTACAGACGTTACCCTCAGTACAACAGGCATGTTACCCTCAGTATTACAGACATGTTACCCTCAGTACAACAGACATATTATCCTCAGTACTACAGAAATGTTACCCTTAGTACCATAGACATGTTACCCACAGTACAACAGACATGTTACCCTTAGTACAACATACATGTTACCCTCAGTACAACAGACATGTTACGCTCAGTACTACAGACATGTTACCCTCAGTACAACAGACATAAAACCCTCAGTACAACCGACATATTACCCTCAATACAACAGACATGTTACCCCCAGTACAACAGACATGTTACCCTCAGTAGAACAGACATACTACCCTCAGTACAACAGACATGTTACCCTCAGTAGTACAGATATGTTACCCTCAGTACTACAGACATGCTACCCTCAGTACAACAGGCATGTTTCCCTCAGTACAACAGACATGTTACCCTCAGTACAACAGACATGCTACCCTCAGTACAACAGACATGTTACCCTCAGTACAATATACATGTTACCCTCAGTACAACATTCATGCTACCCTCAGTACAACAGACATGTTACCCTCAGTACAACAGACATGTTACCCTCAGTACTACAGACATAAAACCCTCAGTACTACAGACATAAAATCCTCAGTACAACAGACATTTTACCCTCAGTACAATAGACATGTTACCCTCAGTATAACAGATATGTTACCCTCAGTACTACAGACTTGTTACCCTCAGTACTACAGACATGTTACCCTCAGTACTACAGACATAAAACCCTCAGTAATACAGACATGTTACCCTCATTACAACAGATATGTTACCCTCAGCACTACATTCATGTTACCCTCAGTACAATACGCGTTACCCACAGTACAACAGACATGCTACCCTCAGTACAACAGACATGTTACCCTCAGTACTACAGACATAAAACCCTCAGTACTACAGACATAAAATCCTCAGTACAACAGACATTTTACCCTCAGTACAATAGACATGTTACCCTCAGTATAACAGATATGTTACCCTCAGTACTACAGACTTGTTACCCTCAGTACTACAGACATGTTACCCTCAGTACTACAGACATAAAACCCTCAGTAATACAGATATGTTACCCTCATTACAACAGATATGTTACCCTCAGCACTACATTCATGTTACCCTCAGTACAATAGACATGTTACCCTCAGTACTATAAACATATTACCCTCAGTACTACAGACATATTACTCTCAGTACAACAGACATGTTACCCTCATTACTACAGACATGTTACCCTCAGTACTACAGACATGTTACCCTCAGTACTACAGACATGTTACCCTCAGTACTACAGACATGCTACCCTCAGTACAGCAGACATGTTACCCTCAGTACAATACGCGTTACCCGCAGTACAACAGACATGCTACCCTCAGTACAACAGACATGTTACCCTCAGTACTACAGACATAAAACCCTCAGTACTACAGACATAAAATCCTCAGTACAACAGACATTTTACCCTCAGTACAATAGACATGTTACCCTCAGTATAACAGATATGTTACCCTCAGTACTACAGACTTGTTACCCTCAGTACTACAGACATGTTACCCTCAGTACTACAGACATAAAATCCTCAGTAATACAGACATGTTACCCTCATTACAACAGATATGTTACCCTCAGCACTACATTCATGTTACCCTCAGTACAATAGACATGTTACCCTCAGTACTATAAACATATTACCCTCAGTACTACAGACATATTACTCTCAGTACAACAGACATGTTACCCTCATTACTACAGACATGTTACCCTCAGTACTACAGACATGTTACCCTCAGTACTTCAGACATGTTACCCTCAGTACTACAGACATGTTACCCTCAGTAATTCAGACATGTTATCCTCAGTACAACAGACATGTTACCCTCAGTACAAAAGAAATGTTACCCTCAGTACAACAGACATGTTACCCTCAGTACTAAAGACTTGTTACCCTCAGTACAATATACATGCTACCCCCAGTACAACAGACATGCTACCCTCAGTACAACAGACATGTTACCTTCAGTACAATATACATGTTACCCTCAGTACAACAGACATGCTACCCTCAGTACAACAGACATGTTACCCTCAGTACTACAGGCATAAAACCCTCAGTACTACAGACATAAAATCCTCAGTACAACAGACATGTTACCCTCAGTACAACAGAAATGCTACCCTCAGTACAACAGACATGTTACCCTCAGTACTACAGGCATAAAACCCTCAGTACTACAGACATAAAATCCTCAGTACAACAGACATTTTACCCTCAGTACAATAGACATGTTACCCTCAGTATAACAGACATGTTACCATCAGTACTAAAGACTTTTTACCCTCAGTACTACAGACATGTTACCCTCAGTAAAATAGACATGTTACCCTCAGTACAACAGACAGAAAACCCTCAGTACTACATACATAACCCTCAATAAAACAGACATGTTACCCTCAGTACAACAGACATGTTACCCTCAGTACAACAGACATGTTACCCTCAGTACAACAGACATAAAACCCTCAGTACAACAGACATAAAACCCTCCAGTAAAATACAATGCAAGCAGTATGGATTTTGGTGCAGCAATGTTAAAGCTGCTTAATGCTTATATTTGTGCTCTGCCTGTAATCTACAAACATGTTACCCTCAGTACAACAGACATTTTACCCTCAGTACTACAGACATGTTACCCTCAGTACAACAGACATGCTACCCTCAGTGCAACAGACATGTTACCCTCAGTACAACAGACATGTTACCCTCAGTACAACAGACATGCTAGCCTCAGTACAACAGACATGCTACCCTCAGTACAACAGACATGTTACCCTCAGTACAACAGACATGTTACCCTCAGTACAACAGACATGCTACCCTCAGTACAACAGACATGTTACCCTCATTACTACAGACATGTTACCCTCAGTACTACAGACATGTTACGCTAAGTACAACAGACATGTTAGCCTCAGTACAACAGACATGTTACCCTCGGTACAATAGACATATTACCCTCAGTACAATAGACATGTTACCCTAAGTACTACAGACATAAAACCCTCAGTACTACAGACATGTTACCCTCAGTACAATAGACATTTTACCCTCAGTACTACAGACATGTTACCCTCAGTACTACAAACATGTTACCCTCAGTACAATAGACATGTTACCCTCACTACAACAGACATGCTACCCACAGTATAACAGACATGTTACCCTCAGTACAAGAGACATGCTAATGCTCAGTACAACAAACATGCTACCCTCAGTACTACAGACATGTTACCCTCAGTACAACAGACATGTTACCCTCAGTACTACAGACATGTTAGTCCCATTACTACAGACATGTTACCCTCAGTACTACAGATTTGGTACCCTTAGTACTACAGACGTTACCCTCAGTACAACAGGCATGTTACCCTCAGTATTACAGATATGTTACCCTCAGTACAACAGACATATTATCCTCAGTACTACAGAAATGTTACCCTTAGTACCATAGACATGTTACCCTCAGTACAACAGACATGTTACCCTTAGTACAACATACATGTTACCCTCAGTACAACAGACATGTTACCCTCAGTACTACAGACATGTTACCCTCAGTACAACAGACATAAAACCCTCAGTACAACCGACATATTACCCTCAATACAACAGACATGTTACCCCCAGTACAACAGACATGTTACCCTCAGTAGAACAGACATACTACCCTCAGTACAACAGACATGTTACCCTCAGTAGTACAGATATGTTACCCTCAGTACTACAGACATGCTACCCTCAGTACAACAGACATGTTTCCCTCAGTACAACAGACATGTTACCCTCAGTACAACAGACATGCTACCCTCAGTACAACAGACATGTTACCCTCAGTACAATATGCATGTTACCCTCAGTACAACAGACATGCTACCCTCAGTACAACAGACATGTTACCCTCAGTACTACAGACATAAAACCCTCAGTACTACAGACATAAAATCCTCAGTACAACAGACATGTTACCCTCAGTACAACAGAAATGCTACCCTCAGTACAACAGACATGTTACCCTCAGTACTACAGGCATAAAACCCTCAGTACTACAGACATAAAATCCTCAGTACAACAGACATTTTACCCTCAGTACAATAGACATGTTACCCTCAGTATAACAGACATGTTACCATCAGTACTAAATACTTTTTACCAATACGAAAAGGTGAGAGTAAGCGCTAAAAGAGCTTAAAAGGCTAACGAACTTGTGGCTAAATCTTACAATTTATTACCTTCGATAAAGGCTAAACATAAATAAATATCACAATAAAACCACAATAACACAATAAAATTAGAAACATGGATCCATGTCTAACTTCTAAAAACATAAGTACATAATAAAATCTCCTGGGAGATGCGAATTACAGTGGGAGTGTTGACACTCCTTGATAGTGATACACAAGTGTGGGAAGTTGAATAAAAATACAAATATTAATACTTATAAGCAAAGTTAAACCATAAAACGATTCCAAACTCACAATGTCAATCAAATGTAAAGTCAATCAAAAATGGTGAAAAAAATGGTGGAAAAAGTAAAATGTGAATGTTCGTATTAAACCGTGGGTGTGTCCTCCAACGTTGCTGATGGGTAGTGAGAGATCTATAGTCAAATATAGATGTTAGATGAAGTTGTAGATAAAATGAGTGAAAAATAAGTAAAAAAATAAGTAAAAAATATATATAATTCAACCTTTAGGCAAAGGTCATTAGAACCAAAAGGCAAAAAACAAAAAGCAAAAAATAGAAAAAATAATAATAAATGATAAAATCCACTTTGGTGAAATCAAATATGAAATGTAGCAATCCAAAAAAGATAGCGTTCGTGTTAGTTGTGTGTTAACATCGGATGGGACATTGAACTCACTGGGCACAGAATTTGTTTTAATCCCCCATTTTTTGCACACAACTAACACGAACGCTATCTTTTTTGGATTGCTACATTTCATATTTGATTTCACCAAAGTGGATTTTATCATTTATTATTATTTTTTCTATTTTTTGCTTTTTGTTTTTTGCCTTTTGGTTCTAATGACCTTTGCCTAAAGGTTGAATTATATATATTTTTTACTTATTTTTTACTTATTTTTCACTCATTTTATCTACAACTTCATCTAACATCTATATTTGACTATAGATCTCTCACTACCCATCAGCAACGTTGGAGGACACACCCACGGTTTAATACGAACATTCACATTTTACTTTTTCCACCATTTTTTTCACCATTTTTGATTGACTTTACATTTGATTGACATTGTGAGTTTGGAATCGTTTTATGGTTTAACTTTGCTTATAAGTATTAATATTTGTATTTTTATTCAACTTCCCACACTTGTGTATCACTATCAAGGAGTGTCAACACTCCCACTGTAATTCGCATCTCCCAGGAGATTTTATTATGTACTTATGTTTTTAGAAGTTAGACATGGATCCATGTTTCTAATTTTATTGTGTTATTGTGGTTTTATTGTGATATTTATTTATGTTTAGCCTTTATCGAAGGTAATAAATTGTAAGATTTAGCCACAAGTTCGTTAGCCTTTTAAGCTCTTTTAGCGCTTACTCTCACCTTTTCGTATTAGTACTATTATCAGCCTACTAGGAGGCTAACTGTTAGTAAGCTTAAGGCCCCACTGTAGCGCTCGGTCCAATTCTCTCCATTTTAAATACTTTTTACCCTCAGTACTACAGACATGTTACCCTCAGTAAAATAGACATGTTACCCTCAGTACAACAGACAGAAAACCCTCAGTACTACAGACATAACCCTCAATAAAACAGACATGTTACCCTCAGTACAACAGACATGTTACCCTCAGTACAACAGACATGTTACCCTCAGTACAACAGACATAAAACCCTCAGTACAACAGACATAAAACCCTCCAGTAAAATACAATGCAAGCAGTATGGATTTTGGTGCAGCAATGTTAAAGCTGCTTAATGCTTATATTTGTGCTCTGCCTGTAATCTACAAACATGTTACCCTCAGTACAACAGACATTTTACCCTCAGTACTACAGACATGTTACCCTCAGTACAACAGACATGCTACCCTCAGTGCAACAGACATGTTACCCTCAGTACAACAGACATGTTACCCTCAGTACAACAGACATGCTACCCTCAGTACAACAGACATGTTACCCTCATTACTACAGACATGTTACCCTCAGTACTACAGACATGTTACGCTAAGTACAACAGACATGTTAGCCTCAGTACAACAGACATGTTACCCTCGGTACAATAGACATATTACCCTCAGTACAATAGACATGTTACCCTAAGTACTACAGACATAAAACCCTCAGTACTACAGACATGTTACCCTCAGTACAACAGACATTTTACCCTCAGTACTACAGACATGTTACCCTCTGTACAATAGACATTTTACCCTCAGTACTACAGACATGTTACCCTCAGTACTACAAACATGTTACCCTCAGTACAACAGACATGTTACCCTCAGTACAACAGACATGTTACCCTCAGTACAACAGACATGTTGCCCTCAGTACAACAGACATAAAATCCTCAGTACAACAGACATGTTACCCTCAGTACAACAGACATAAAAAAACTCTCAGTACAACAGACATAAAACCCTCCAGTAAAATACAATGCAAGCAGTATGGATTTTGGGGCAGCAATGTTAAAGCTGCTTAATGCATATATTTGTGCTCCGCCTGTGATCTGGCAGTTTGTATGGAAAGAGGTGACATATTTTATGGCAAAGCAGATTTTAAAAGTTATTTCATTGTAATGTTATCTAATATTGATGTCTGGCACATTCATCATGGGCTCCATTTATCAACCAGCGGATGCTGAAACGGAGGCCCATCATAAGAACGCTGCTCCTTAACCTCTCCCACACCTTTTAGGTGGCGGATTTAAATCATCCCGATCAGAATGATTGACAGCCTCCAGTGACTCAGCTGAGTTTTAATCTGCAGATAGATCAGATATCATAAAAATTGAGGCTGTTAGTGGTTCCTGAGAACCCTGATCAATAGAGAGGTGTTCATTTGTGACCATTTAACTGGTGAGGTTTTTTATTGGCTGATCTGACGCACCCTCCTGTTGAGTTTCAAATATTAAGATTAAAAGATTCTCAAATTCTTTCTTTGAAACCAACTAAAAGATTTTTCAACAACACTATGTACATTTTCATCTAAGTACTGTGTGTATTTATAAATCATTTGTCTTTTAAATGTTTTTTTATAGGAATGTATGACATTTCTCCTTGTTTTTAAGATTTAAAGCACTCCTTAATCAGCTTTTCAGATAAATCTGCTAGTGAAAATATTATCTCACTGCAAATTTGTTTTATTGCAAGATTTGTACCAACCAATCATCACATCCGTATGTCAATCTTCATTATAATGAATGGAACAACAGCTGTCACCTCTCGATGCGTAGAACAAATTAAAGGAACGTTACCAATAAAATGTATGACTTGGAAGTGATGCCTAATTAACTGCATGTGCAAAGCTGACTATCAAGGGAGCATGCAAATTGCATGTGCAGCCACAGTCACTTTATTTTTCCTTCCCAGTTCAATGAAGTTTTACAGATAGATAGACTGGCATACAGATAGAAATAGACAGACAGATGTATGTATGGGGTACTTGTAAAGCGCGGCTAATCACCCGTAAGGGTCTCAAGGCGCTGCTCATTTTATCTACCTCAGAAGGATGAAAGGCTGAGTGGACCTTGCCAGGGATCGAACCTGCAAACCCTGGGTTGCTATAGACCTCAGCCACAGTGACTTAGCATGCTGAGCTATCTGTCCGGCATAGATAGATAGATAGATAGATAGATAGATAGATAGATAGATAGATAGATAGATGGATAGATGGATAGATGGATGAATAGATAGATATATAGATAGATGATAGATAGATAGATAGATAGATAGATAGATGGATAGATATATAGATAGATAGATAGATAGATAGGAAAGTCAGACAGAGTTAGACAGACAGACAGATAGATAGATAGATAGATAGATAGATAGATAGATAGGCATATAGATAGATATAGAGAGACAGACAGCCATACAGATAGATAGATAGATAGATAGATAGATAGATAGATAGAACAGTTAGACAGAGATAGACAGACAGATAGATAGATAGATAGATAGATAGATAGATAGATAGATAGATAGACAGATGCTATAGATAGATAGATAGATAGATAGATAGATAGATAGACAGATGCTATAGATAGATAGATAGATAGATAGATAGATAGATAGATAGATAGATAGATAGATAGATAGATAGATAGATAGATAGGACAGTCAGACAGTGATAGACAGAGAGACAGACAGCTAGATAGATAGATAGATAGACAGATGATATTTAGATAGATAGATAGATAGATAGATAGATAGATAGATAGAGAGGCATATAGATAGATATAGAGAGACATACAGACAGACAGTAAGATAGATAGATAGATAGATAGATAGATAGATAGATAGATAGGACAGTCAGACAGAGAGAGACAGACAGAAAGATAGATAGATAGAAAGAACTGCATATATAGTTACAAGAAACACTGTAATACAATGACATTTACTTTATATAAATATGGCTTTGGGCTTTTGCTGGAGTTAAAGTAAATAGTATTTTGCTGTGTAGTTTCTGGTGCACAACTAAATGTCAGGGCTGGAATGTGCTCTGTGCGTCTCCAGCCTTGACACCCTGTCTCATCCTTATCTTTCTTCACAAGGACAACAGCTGGGCTCAGAGACATTTTTATTTGGGTTCATTCATTTGTGAGTCAGACAGAACAAACCATTTTTAAAAACTTCTATTATACAATTTGCTTAGTTCCCATTATATTGTTTGTTGAAGAGATATCTAGGTATAAATATATTTTTTTTTGTGAACATTTTTGTTACATTACATTATTACAAAGCAGTTAACCTTGTCACTCAGCAGTTTTATGATTGACATGAAAAGTGAAAAAATCCTGTTGTAGGAGATGAGAAAAGTTGCAGAAACTAATTTCCTGTAGTGTTCTACTTGATTTCAGATGTTAAACTCACCAAACCAAAAAAGTGCTCTCTCAAGCAATAAATGGAAATCATGAAAAAATACTTTTCAGGTATGTGTCAATATAATCATTAAGCAAACATGCCCAGTATACCCATCAGACCTATATATACAAATGGCATTCATAATGTTCACCAGTGATCAGGATGTATTTGGATTACATTAAAGTATTCTCACACATGTAAATGAGTATTTCTCTTACACACTGTACAAAGGGGTTAATTGAGAATTGTACTGTAACCTTAAAGGGACAGTATACACCAATTTTAATTTAACTGCTTGTAACAGACTCTACTATAATGAATAAAATGCACAGATTATTATATAAAAATCCAGTATAAAACCTTTTAAAAACTTACTTGAAAGTTCTCAGTTTAGCACTGTTGTAAAGGTTAGGCTGGGACACCCAATGAAATGGCCTAAGAAAGCAGGAAGAGCAGACCCTCCCCTGCATATGAAAAGATCCATTACACAAACAGGAGTGAACAGAAATCTGTAGACATCAGTATATAAAACCTTGGGGCTTGGTTACAAGCCTGAAAATCAGCACAATGTTATTTAGCAATAAGGAAAACTATACATTTTTACAAAAACACACCCAGATGGGGGGGCTGGGGGGGCTGGGGGGGGCATCCCTGAATGGCAGTTTGGATATGTGGTCACCCTAGTTCCCCAACCGCTACCACCCATGCCCCGTGCACGCGACCGCCCGTGTGCGCCCCCAACTACCGCGTCCTTGATCCCGTACCCCTGTGCATCATAGAACCCATCGATGGCCTCCCACGTCAGCTCCCACCCACCAACGATTGCGGCCATCAATGTCCGGTGCAGAGAGGGCCACAGAGTGTCTCTCTCTGCATCGGAGGGGTAAGAAAGGTTATTGCAGGATGCCTCGATATCGAGGCATCACTGCAATAACCGGAAAGTGGCTGGAAGCGATCAGGATCGCTTCCACCGCATTCCAAGACCGATGACGTGCAGGGTACATCCTCGGTCGTTAAGTGTATTTTTTTGGAGGACGTACCCTGCATGTCATTGGTTGTTAAGGGGTTAATTTATTGCTTGCGAGTTAACCCAACACTGCCCTAGATCAACTGCACTAAAGCTGGAGATGCATTAGGAATACTTTAAATTCCTATGTTCTTCACTTAGAAGAAAAAAGTTATTTTTATTTTTAAATATATATTTATATATATATATATATATATCTGTATATTTTTGTAAGATATACACCTATACCTATATATCTATAAGAAGATATACATATACAGATATATAGAAATATCTATTTAAAAATAAAAAGCCCTTTCTTTCCTAAGTGAAGAATATGAAGAATATGAGAATGTCCAGCATTTCTGTAATATTTCTAAAACATATTAAATGTGATTAAATGATATTGCATATTTCAAGGTATTTGACTGGGAAGGGCTCAAAAGTGTATATATATATATATATATATATATATATATATATATATATACATACATACACACATATTTAGACATATATAAACAATATTTAAATTATATTTTTTATTAAAAATTGTGTATATGAGTGTTATACTTTATTTTGATTTGTTTTTTATGTGCTTTGTAAAACATTTTTAACCCTTACAGGTCTCAGGTAGTGCTAAATATTAAGGGCCAGATTATGAGTTGCGCGCTAACAGTTGTGTACGAGCGATATTTGGTTTATCGTGGCTGTTTGCACTCATCAGAAATAGCACACGTATTACATTGAAAGTAAAAGTGATCACTTGCGCACGTGCGTTGGGATGGCGCCACTTCAGCACTCTGTTTACGCTCCAATAAATTTTTCACAAAACACATCAAAAGTACATTAAAAAGTTACTCATAGTGAGCTCCGTGTCAGTCAAGGCTGAAAGCATGTTAATGTGAGCACAAAGCTCCAAAAGTTGGGACATAGCCTACTAATACCTGCTGTATCTCTGGACCCAGATTTTAGGAACACTGCACCACTTATTACATCGCGTTTATCTCAACGCTGGTTACTGCGACATCAAGGCCTGCTAGGGAGCAGACTGGAATGGAACGCTGTAATTTAAAACAGCACACATCGCCCCTTCACTCAGACGAAGTGATGGCGCTTTACAGCTGTTGATCTGCAATAAAGGTATGTCGGCTGGGGTATTATCCTGGCGATGTAACGCGCCATAGAGGCCTAGCTCTACACTCGACCACACTGAGAAAAGGCCGCCAGAGAAGCCACCTCGCAGGCTACACTAACCACTTGAGGATGGATTAAATCCACACTGGTCACACTTTTATATACGCTTTAGATGTGGATGTATATTATGTGTCTGCCCAAACCTGAACTTTGCCCAAACCTGAACTTTGCCCAAACAATCTATCATACATTAATGTGAAGCATACGTTATTTGGATGGGCCTGCCACCATTTTAGATATACACTGTGCAGCAGGGGAGAGTGTACAACTTTGAAAGTGAATATAAACCCTGTGTGTTACAAATAAACCTTTGCACCCATCCTGATGAGATCCTGTTTTATGCTTTAAACACAAATATATACCTAAAAGTGACAAGGGAAGTTTACCTGAACAAACAACTTTTCTCTCTATACAACACTGTGGTCTCTGCCATATTACTTCTGTAAGGGATATTCCAGCTTGATGTGTCAGTAAACAGATAAAATATATAACCTGTAGTGATATTTTTGAATATATTCTAAAAGGAGAAGATCAGAACGCATACATATATACTTGAGTTTTTTTAACATGTCTATGGAAAAGCAGGGGAAAGTGCCAAAAGGCTCCAAAGGCTCCAAGGGCTCACAAAATCTGAATGTAATGAAAGAGTTCTTTAAACCACTTGAAGCTACCCCCACTTTTATTACTGATACCCAAGACAATGTCAGCGATTCTGAAGAATCTGTACACTCATCTATCTCGACTGACACCTCCAGACCTCTTACAAGAGTGGACCTAACCTTACCCACTAAAGATGACTTTGCAGCTCTACTAACACAAGTCAGTCAGCTCATAAACGATGTTCCTAAAGAAGTCAGGAAGGACATCAACGATTTAGGAGATATAATAGAATATCTGGAAAAAGGATCAGAACATGTCAACTCAGAGCTCGAGATGTTCTCCAGACAGTCATACCAGCAAAATGTCACCATTGAGAACCTCCAAGTCCATGTCAAAGACCTCGACAATAGAGGAAGACGGTATAATCTCAGAATTAGGGGCATACCAGAAGCAATCCTACCACAACAAATAGGAGACTATTTGCAAAGATTGTTCCATTACCTCACAGATATGGAGTAACCTACTCACATTCCCCTGGATCAAGCACACCAGGCACTTAGACCTCTTACAAAGGACTCTGACCCTGCAGGAGCTGGATTCCGCCCAAGCAAGTATCCGAGATACTTCTTTCATAGCTTGGGGACTGTGAGTCTCACCCTGATGATTGACAGAAGCCACAGTTGTGATATTGTCTGTCTGAAAACAAATGAACAGTTCTCTCTTTAGTAGAGGCCAGAACTGAAGAGCCCTGAGAATTGCACGGAGTTCTAAAATATTTAATGGTAATCTCGCCTCTGGAGATTTCCAAACCCCTTGTGCTGTCAGAGACCCCCAAACATCTCCCCAACCTGAAAGACTCGCATCTGTTGTGATCACAGTCCAGGTTGGGCGAACAAAAGAAGCCCCTTGAACCAAACGATGGTGATCTATCCACCATGTCAGAGAATGTCGTACATTGGGATTCAAGGATATTAATTGTGATATCTTTGTATAATCCCTGCACCATTGATTCAGCATACAAAGCTGTAGAGGTCTCATGTGAAAACTTCCATGCACATAGCCACTGAAGGGAATGACTGAGACTAAAGGAGCCGGCATGCTGCAACCAATTTTAAACGTCTCTTGTCTGTTAGAGACAGAGTCATGGACACTGAATCTATCTGGAAACCAAAAAAGGTGACCCTTGTCTGACGAATCAAGAAACTTTTTGGTAAATTGATCCTCCAACCATGTTTCCGAAGAAACAACACTAGTTGATTCGTGTGAGATTCTGCAAATAATATCAAAAATGGCATCACAAATAAAATGATTAGCATGTTGCAGTAAGCGAACAATGCTAGATATGTCAGAATCCAATTCATGTTGCGCTAAATTTTCCAACCAGAAAGTTGATGCGGCCGCAACATCACCCAAAGAAATAGCAGGTCTGAGAAGATGACCTGAATATAAATAGGCCTTCCTTAGATAAGATTCAAGCTTCCTATCTAAAGGATCCTTAAAGGAAGTGCTATCTTCCATAGGAATAGTGGTACGTTTAGCAAGAGTAGAAATAGCCCCATCAACTTTGGGGATCTTTTCTCAAAACTCTATAGATTTTGCTGGTAAAGGATACAATCTCTTAAACCTTGAAGAAGGAACAAAGGAAGTACCTGGCTTATTCCATTCCCTAGAAATCATATCAGAAATAGCCTCAGGAATGGGAAAAACACCTGGGGAAACCACAGGAGGTTTAAAAACAGCTTTTAAACGTTTATTAGACTGAACGTCAATAGGACTGGTTACCTCAATATCCAAAGTAATTAACACTTCTTTTAATAAAGAACGCATATACTCTATTTTAAATAAATAAGTAGATTTGTCAGTGTCAATATCTGAGGATGGATCTTCTGTTTCAGATAGATCCTCATCAGAAGAGGATGAATTATTATGTTGTTAGTCATTTGAAATTTCATCAGCTAAATGAGAAGTTTTAAAAGACCTTTACGTTTATTTAAAGGTGGAAATGCAGACAAAGCCTTCATAATAGAATCAGAAACAAATTCTTTAAAATTTACAGGTATATCATGCACATTAGAAGTTGAAGGAACTGCAACTGGCAATGTACTATTACTGATAGAAACACTATCTGCATGTAAAAGTTTATCATGATAACTATTACAAATGACATTCGGTGGAATAATTTCTACAATTTTACAAATGCACTTAGCTTTGGTAGAACCGATGTCAGGCAGCAATGTTCCAGCAGAAACTTCTGAGGCAGGATCAGATTGGGACATCTTGCACAATGTAAGAGAAAAAACAACATATAAAGCAAAATGATCTATTTCCTTAAATGACAGTTTCAGGAATGGGAAAAAATGCAAAAGCATAGGCCTCTTGATAGAAAAAAGCAGGAGGCAAACATGCATGGGGTATTGAAATAATGAAAAAATTGGCGCCAAGTATGACGCACAACGTAAACTGTTTTGGCGCCAAAAATGACCGGAAATGACACACTTGCGTCACTAATGACGCCGCCGTGTGAAAGGTCTCGACGTCACGTATGACGCCGGAAATGATGAAGTTGCGTCAAAAAACGTAATTTCCTGCGCCAAAAAAGTTTGCGCCAAAAATGATGCAATAAAGTCTAACATTTGACGCACCCGCGGGCCTAATACCCGCAAATGCAAAAGTAGTCAAAATTGAAAAAGACTAAACCCCAGGTAAGAAACAAATTTCTTAAAGTGTTTATATTCCCAAATATGAAACTGACAGTCTGCAGAAGGAAATACATGAACCTGACTCATGGCAAATATAAGTACAATACATATATTTAGAACTTTATATGAATTGCATAAAGTGCCAAACCATAGCTGAGAGTGTCTTAAGTAATAAAAGCATACTTACCAGGTAGGATTGTATATCCCATATGTCACTAGCTCATGGACTCTTGCCAATTACATGAAAGAAATGTGTTTTTATTTTTATGCTATATAATTCTCTTATTTTTGTACGATCAGTTATATGCTATTTTGTGTGATTGTTTTATAACCTCTGTCTTTTTATCATTTTATTGAAAGTCAATTCTATCTTATACATTTATACTGGAACATTATTCATAGGTCATTATACATCAGCATAGATACTACACACATTTAGCTATGAGGAGAAAGAAGGGAACCACAACCTTGACAAACAGTCTTCTGACCCGGGAAGCCCGACAGGGCTAGTGAATATATACCTCTTAACTTTTGGTGCGCCGTAGCCTGAAGCGGTGGATCAAACCGCAATAGCACATAGGAAAAACGGATTGGCAGGCACAACTCCAGACCGGTGAAGGTAAAAACACAGTAAACTTTATTGGTCCATATTAAAAGAATAGACAGACATGACAGCAGGAGAACAGACAGTCTGACATGTTTCGCGCCGTCAATAGGTGGTTACTTCTAGACTATAGTCTGTGTCTGAACTCTACATGTTTATAGGCTGCAGCAGTAATTAGATTATCTGCTTCCTGCCCACAAACAAGAAGACAATTAGAGTTAAAAACAATCTCACAGTAGAGACTAAAGTATCATTGCATTAGTTAGAAATAGAATGTGCAATATCAACCTAGAGAGCAAATGATGGATTACTACTTAGTTATTGGACAATATAAGAATAAATATAAATACGAGTATCCAAAAATTGAAATGTAAATAAATGAAAAATGGAGACTATATATATGATATGACACTTAAAGGGATATGCAAACACATCTCAAAATAGTATATATCTCAGGATATCAAAAAAGATACGTATCAAAAGAACATAGAAAGTACATATCAAAAGTACTTATAAAAGATATATATGTTAGACAAATACTACAGGGACATATTCAAAGTAGCCTTATAGAGATGCCTGCATAAAATATACTACAAAAAAGTATACCACTAGACAAGTACAGAAATAGATATACTGCTATGTGTATGTAAATAAAAGGAAATGTATAAGATAGTGAATAAACAATTAAATGGTCAAAAAAGTTTTTTAACCACTTAGTTAAATAAATATAGAATGGTTTTTAAATTATCTATAAAAAAGTTTATATCCCATTCCCTATTCATGCCGATGGGAAACGTGTATGCAACTTTAGGATCCAATAGAGTTCTTTCTTTTCCAATATTTTGTCCCTATTTCCACCTCTTAAAGGCACAGTAGCCATATCTATGACCTGTAACGAAAGATTTGCTTTATTTGTTAGATGCAGGTTATTAAAATGATCAGCCACTGTAGAATCTATACTAAAGTTTTTTACATCGCGGACATGCTCATTAAAGCGTGTCCTTACTGTACGTGTAGTTTTTCCTACATATTGAGAAAAACAAAAATTACATGTGAGTAGAGATATTACATATTTAAAGCCACAGTTGGCATAGAAGTCAATTGGATATACTTTCTTATTTTTGTGGCATAAAAAATGATTTTCCTGCAAGACACATGCTAGGCACGCTCCAGTGCCGCATTTATAAGTTCCCTTTTTCTTTAACCATGTGGTTGCATTATTTGGCTTCAAGTTGACATTTTTGACCAAACTGGGTGATAAAACCTGTGCTAAAGTCTTTGATTTCTTAGATACAAATTTACAACTTTTTATCAAAGGCTGCAAAGTTTCATCAGATTGCAGCAAGTTTAGATGCTTTTTTAAAATATTAACAATTTCATCATATTGCTGACTGTATGGGGTTGAAAAAACTATAGCTTCATTAAAGTTAGTCTTAGTGTCATATTTCTTAATTTGTAGGGTATCATCTTGGTTTGTAACTTCATGATGTTGAACAATGTTTCTTATTTCTTCTCATTTTTGTGATTTGTAGCCTCTTGCTACTAATCTATCCCTAAGCTCAATAGACTGCTTCTCATATGTGTTATCTAATTTAGTGTTGCGTCTAATTCTTAAAAATCTGAAAATATACTATCATCAAGGGGAATTTTAAAGATGAAAAGCGAATCATCTATATAGCGCACATACAGTGCAATTTGTTCACACCAAGGATTTTTAGAGGAATACAAATATATTTGTTCCCACCATGCCACGTAAATATTGGCAAATGATGGGGCAAATTTTGCCCCCATCGCTGTTCCGCATGTCTGCACAAAGTATTCATTATTAAATAGGACATAATTGTGTGATAAAAAAACTTCAATATTTCACAAATATATTCAATCTCAACTATGGTATAGAGAGAGTCTCTCTGCATAAAATATTTTACTGCCATAATTCCCCGATTTTGTGGAATTGAGGTATAAGGAGGCGATATCTATAACACCCCATGAATATTCAGTGTGCCATGTAGTATTTTCCAATGTAAGTAATAGGTGCGAGGTGTCCTGTAGGTAGCTCAACTGTGACACAGCAATGGGCTGTAAGATGGAATCAAGCCATTCGGATAGAGTCTCAAACAATGACCCAATGCCTGCCACAATTGGTCTACCCGGAGGACACCTCGCATCCTTGTGTATTTTTGGCACATGATGGAAAATGGGGCAAATGGGATTTTTAGGAATAAGTGAAATTTTGTCTTTGACATCAAAAATACCCCAAACTATACCATCATTAATTAGTTGTTCCAATTCTCTTTTAAACAGACTGGTGGGATTTCTTTGTCATTTCTGATATGTATTTTCATTAAGCAACTGTTTGTATGCCTCATCAAAATAGGCTTCCTTGTTCATGACAACAATGCTGCCCCCCTTATCTGAGTTGCGTATTACTATATCTTTGTTATTCTGTAATGATTTAACAGCTTTACGCTCATTAAACATCAGATTAGGGGGAGCGGCATTGTGTCCTATATTATCCTCTAATGTCAGAATATCTTTCTGAACAGCCTTTTGAAAAGCATTTATACAAGGAGGACCCCTAAAATTGGTGGGATAGAAATAAGAATATTCTTTTTTAGGTTTAGGAAATGATGTAGTTTGAAAATTCAAATTTTCATCGTTATACATATTAACCAATGAAGTTAAAGTACATGCTTCCTCAAATTCAATATGTTGCCTTCTATAATATTTCTGATGGTTAGTCTCACCCCCGGAATAAATATCATCTTTAAATTTGTTTAGTGCAAAATACCTTTTTATGGTTAATTTGCGTACAAATTTGTTTGTATCCAGGAGTGTTGCAAACCCAGAAAAATGACTCGTTGGTGCAAAGCCAAGACCTTTAGAAAGTACATTTATTTCATGATTATTTCATTTGTAATCAGATAGATTTACGATACTGAGTCCTTGGTCATTGTGTTCTTTTTTTGTGACCTGTTCCACTTTTAGTAAGGCCTGGGGTTAGTGTCCCTTCTTTTTCTTGTTCTTTTCTTCTCCTTTTATTTTTCCATCTTCTCCTTCTTCTTTGTTTCTTTCAAAATTTCTCCTGGTCTTTGGTTTGGCCACTGGGGGTGCCTCCTCCACTTCTTCCATCGAAGATTCCTGTAAAAAAGAGGAAGAAGGGGAAGACTGAGAGGAAGAACAATTAGGGACACGTACTTCTCCCACTTGCATCTGAATCAGTTGAGTCACCTTCATCGGTACTAAAAAACACTTTTCTGTGGCTTTTATTTTTTAATATGGATTTTAATTGTTCCTTGTCAGTGGATGTATACGTTTTGTTGTCAGCGGTCTTATTACCCTTTTGATTAGGATTGGATTTTCTTTTATACAGGTTTTGCCTGCGTACTGCTGCCCAATTGTAGACCTGGTTTTGTTCATAATCCTCATCACGTATAAACGTTTTACCCTTTCTAGTGGCTTGTTCACCATCAAATTTGTCAAGGGAGTCATCCATTTTCTTTTTATAGGTATTAAATTTGGCATGTTTTTCATAATTCTTTAATTCCTCTTTGGCTGATGTTAACCCCTTAATGACCACAGCACTTTTCCATTTTCTGTCCGTTTGGGACCAAGGCTATTTTTACATTTCTGCGGTGTTTGTATTTAGCTGTAATTTTCCTCTTGCTCATTTACTGTACCCACACATATTATATACCGTTTTTCTCGCCATTAAATGGACTTTCTAAAGATACCATTATTTTCATCATATCTTATAATTTACTATAAAAAAATTATAAAATATGAGGAAAAAATTGAAAAAAACACACTTTTTCTAACTTTGACCCCCAAAATCTGTTACACATCTACAACCACCAAAAAACACCCATGCTAAATAGTTTCTAAATTTTGTCCCGAGTTTAGAAATACCCAATGTTTACATCTTCTTTGCTTTTTTTGTAAGTTATAGGGCCATAAATACAAGTAGCACTTCGCTATTTCCAAACCATTATTTTTCAAAATTAGCGCTAGTTACATTAGAACACTGATATCTTTCAGGAATCTCTGAATATCCATTGACATGTATATATTTTATTTTAGTAGACATCCCAAAGTATTCATCTAGGCCCATTTTGGTATATTTCATGCCACCATTTCACCACCAAATGCGATTAAATACAAAAAATCGTTCACTTTTTTACTAATTTTTTCACAAACTTTTGGTTTCTTACTGAAATTATTTACTAACAGCTTGTGCAATTTTGGCTTAATTGGTTGTAAATTCTTCTCTGGGATCCCCTTTGTTCAGAAATAGCAGACATATATGGCTTTGGCGTTGCTTTTTAGTAATTAGAAGGCTGCTAAATGCCACTGCGCACTACACGTGTATTATGCCCAGCAGTGAAGGGGTTAATTATGGAGCATGTAGGGAGCTTTTAGGTATAATTTTAGCTTTAGTGTAGTGTAGTAGACAACCCCAAGTATTGATCTAGGCCAATTTTGGTATATTTCATGCCACCATTTCACCGCCAAATGCGATCAAATGAAAAAAAACGTTAAATTTTTCACAATTTTAGGTTTCTCACTGAAATCATTTACAAACAGCTTGTACAATTATGGCACAAATGGTTGTAAATGCTTCTCTGGGATCCCCTTTGTTCAGAAATAGCAGACATATATGGCTTTGGCGTTGCTTTTTGGTAATTAGAAGGCCGCCAAATGCTGCTGCATTTCACACGTGTATTATGGCTAGCAGTGAAGGGGTTAATTATGTAGCTTGTAGGGAGCTTGCAAGGTTAATTTTAGCTTTAGTGTAGAGCTCAGCCTCCCACCTGAAACATGAGACCCCCTGATCCCTCCCAAACAGCTCACTTCCCTCCCCCACCCCACAATTGTACCCGCCATCTTAAGTACTGGCAGAAACTCTGCCAGTACTAAAATAAAAGCTATATTTGGGCTTTTTTTGTGTTTTTTTTAGCATATTTACATATGCTGCTGTGTAGGATCCCCCCTTAGCCCCCAACCTCACTGATCCCCCACTAAACAGCTCTCTAACCCTCCCCCTCTGTCTTAATGGGCGCCATCTTGGGTACTGGCAGCTGTCTGCCAGTACCCAGTTTAGTAAAAAAGTTGCCTTTTTTTTAAAAAAAATCCCTTTTCTGTAGTGTAGCTTCCCCCCCCCAAGACCAACCCCCCACCCCTTCCAGATCCCTTAGCTGTTAATTTAAACTTTCAAAACTTTTTTTTTGTTGCTTTTTACATCTTTATTTTTCTGTAGTGTAGCGGTTCCCTCCCGCTCCCGCCCCGTGCACGCGCCCGCCCGCCGCCCCCCGTGCACGCGCGCGCTCCCGACTGACCCGCCCCCGATCCCGCCCCCCTTCCCTCTACTCTGCACATCGATGGCCGCCCACCCGCCTCCCAGGCTTGCTCCCACCCACCAACGATACCGGCCACCGATGTCCGGTGCAGAGAGGGCCACAGAGTGGCTCTCTCTGCATCAGATGGCCATGGGTGGTTATTGCAGGATGCCTCGATATCGAGGCATCACTGCAATAACCGGAAAGCAGCTGGAAGCGAGCAGGATCGCTTCCAGCTGCTTTCCAGACCAAGGACGTACGCCACACGTCCTCGGTCATTAACTGTCTTTTTTTTGAGGACGTGTGGCGTACGTCCTTGGTCATTAAGGGGTTAAAGGGTCTTTTAGTTTAATACGCTTTTTTTCTTTAACTTTAATGAGTATATCAATTAATTTAAAGGAACATTCAGTAAGCGCCATATTCCATTCATCTAGATCTTTGGATTCATCAAATTCAAAAGAAGGGTATTTTTTGATCCTTAATCCCCTAGGAATGCGCTTACAGTCCAAATACTTTTTAAAAGCTATGGTATCCCACATTAGTCTTAACTCCACAGACAGCATATGCTCCAAATTTTTAAAGGTTTTCTTAAAATCCTGCTGGTCTTTTGGATCTGTTTCTACATCCTCAGCAAAGATTTTATCAAAATATGTTTGTCGTGTTTCAATGTCAAAAGCTGCATGCTGATACTGAGTATCCCATATGTATTGTTCATTATCATTTATTGCTAAGTTCTCTCTGGATAAATCGATAATTGCCTTATTGCAAGCTTCAGTATCAATGCCTGCCATGTCTGTGCTATGGTCTGTATACAGGAGCTAGGGTAAGAAGTGAACATTTAGCTATCTTTGGGTAAGAACATTTAGCTATCTTTCTGTTAGCGCAGCTGTAACTAATCACTTGTGGGTACATCTAAATTTGCAAGACTCGTAATAGCAGTGGACGTAAAAAAGCAGTGTTAGGACCTCTTAACGCTGCTTTTTTACTCTAAGGCACAACTCGTAATCTCGCCGTTAGTTACAAATTCAAACAGCCAATCGGAATTAAGGTAGAAAAAATCCTATTGGCTGATGCAATCAGCCAATAGGATTGAACTTTTATCCTATTGGCTGATTCAATCAGCCAATAGGATTGAGCTCGCATTCTATTGGCTGATTGGATCAGCCAATAGGATTGAAGATCAATCCTATTGGCTGATTGCATCAGCCAATAGGATTTTTTCTACCTTAATTCCGATTGGCTGATAGAATTCTACTTACTTCTTGTCTGGTTTGTAAAAACCTGTAATACAAGCGCTGTCTGTAAGTGAGCAGTGAGCATAAACTGCTCGTTAGCACTGCACAGCCTCTAATGCAAAACTCGTAATCTAGGTGTAAGTTTTTTAGACAATCCCTAGATACACTACTGACTGTAGCTAAAGGGGTTGTTGTTTTTGCAGGGGACTTTAATATAGTGTTGTCACCTCTCATAGACTGTTCCCTCATCTGCATTGCAGAACATTAATCTCAAGCTAAAAGCCCAATCACTAGTTAAAGTTTAGAGGCTGCAGCACCCACAAACCAGAGAGTATTTTTTCTACTCTCACCCGAACAAAACTTGTTCCAGGATTGACTATATCCTACTAAATCAACTTAGCTTACACTTGGCTGAATCTACCGCAATTTCACCAACTCCTTGGTCAGACAATTCCATGACCATATTCTCCTGGCCCTCAGCCCCACTCTCACAATACTGTTGGAGACTAGATGAAACCCTTATAAGAAATCCTGTGGTACAAGAACAGATTTCACAGGCATTGGCAGAATATTTTATGATTTATATGTCTGAATCCATTTCTCCTAGCACTTTGTGGGACGTACACAAGGCAGTGATAAGAGGTTCCTTCATTAAACACAAAGCACTTCTCAATAGGTCTAAGAGGTTAGATTACAATACACTAGAACTGAATCTATCTTTGCTAGAAAATGCTCATTTTCAAAATCTTTTAGACTCTACCATAAACCAATGGCGTCACTAGGGTTGGTGTCACCCGGTGCAGTAAGTTATGGTGTCACCCCCCCTTCCCCCAGAAAGCAGACACACACAAACACAAAAACACAGGCACACACACATACAAACACTCAGACACACTCAGACACACTCAGATGCACACACAAACACTCGGAAACACACTCAGAAACACTCAGACACACACACACACACAAAAGCACTCGGACAAACACACACACACACACACAAAAGCACTCAGACACACACACACACACAAAAGCACTCAGACACACACACACACACACACAAAACACTCAGACACACACACAAAAAAGTCAGACACACACACATACAAAACTGCACTCCATTAATTATAAAGCTCATGCCTAGAGCTGCTCCCTGGCTCAGCAGAGCATCAAATGAAAGACAAACAGAGCACTCTAAAAATAAATAACTAAAGAAAAGGTTTAGGCGCGCAAACTATGAAAATTCTGCTCTCTGACTCTGTTCCAAGTCTGTCAGTGCACAGCCCCGGGCCGCGTGCCTACCGCTTCTTATGGCCAATCACCTCTGCACTCTGCCCACCCCCAGACCCCCACCCGCCATCCCCTCCTACCTCTTCAGTGTGCACTTAGTGTACCGTAACTGTACCGGTCTAGTGGGCATCATACGTGGCTCCTTCACTTTAGACACAGTGTCAGACAGTCAATGCGGTCAGGTGCCAGGCATCCCCCTCATGATTTCCCAGTTCCCGTTTAGAGTGACTCCACTGCTGTACACGTCACTGAGTAGTGAGCACAGATAGGCAGGCAGGTTTAGGCTAGCAGCGCAACTTCGCAAGCCCCACGGCACACCCACAATATTCATAGTGAAATTGGGCAGGGGAGAAGCAAAGTAAAAACAAGCAAAAGCAGCCAGGAAAACTATTTGTGGAAATTGCAGCACTGGCTCAAGGGGCAAGAAAAAGAAATGTCTACAACTTCCTCAGTCCTACTAATGTTCACAAATGCTGGTCCCTCTAATAAAAAACTATATGCTTAGCGCTGCGGAATCTGTTGGCGCTCTACAAATAACCGATTATAATAATAATAATATGCATCTCTACATTGTATTTCTTTGAATTTCAATAAAAGAAAAAAAGAAAAAAAATGTTTATTTTTTTTGGTGGTGTCACCCCCTGGAGGGTGTCACCCAGGTGCGGGCCGCACCCCCCGCACCCCCCTAGTGACGCCACTGTGATAAACCAAGATCTAATACTTGCAAGAAATTTCTTATAAATTTCTGACGCTCTACATTTGGAGTTTTGAGGTTGACTTTCTTCTTTTTCTTTCTTTTTGTTTTCTTCTTTCTTTTTCGTTTCATCTCACATTATTTTATTTTTTTCCTGATTCTTTTGTTTGTTTTTTGCTTATTAAAAAAGTTATTTGTTTATTAGTTAAGCAGATGATAACACAGTTTATGTTACTTGCTAGATATCCTCACTTCAAAACATGGATATATCCATAGCTTACAGGCTCGAAGTTATACAAATGATGCTGTATATTTCTGTCTTTTCCAAAGCGAACCTGGGGAATATAAACTGTAAAATGTATATTTTTCTGTTGTATATGCCAAATATTTTCAATAAAAATCTATTTAAACAAAAAAGTTACTCATAATAACACCATCTAATAAGAATTATTTTTAAAAAGTTGCATTAAAAAAAACTTATAAGCGCTCAAAGATATGAGGTCTCAGGTATTTGGAAAAAAAAAGGACTGCAAAGGGCTTAAACATAGAGATACTTACATACATATACATGTCTAAAGATGTGTATTTATGCCTACTGCATATACTGTATATATGTGTGTACAAATGTATTTATACGTGTATTTACATACATATACATGTCTAAAGATGTGTATTTATGCCTACTGCATATACTGTATATATGTGTGTACAAATGTATTTATACGTGTATTTACATACATATACATGTCTAAAGATGTGTATTTATGCCTACTGCATATACTGTATGTATATATGTGTGTACAAATGTATTTATACGTGTATTTACATACATATACATGTCTAAAGATGTGTATTTATGCCTACTGCATATACTGTATGTATATATGTGTGTACAAATGTATTTAGACGTGTATTTACATACATATACATGTCTAAAGATGTGTATTTATGCCTACTGCATATACTGTATATATGTGTGTACAAATGTATTTATACGTGTATTTACATACATATACATGTCTAAAGATGTGTATTTATGCCTACTGCATATACTGTATGTATATATATATGTGTGTACAAATGTATTTATACGTGTATTTACATACATATACATGTCTAAAGATGTGTATTTATGCCTACTGCATATACTGTATGTATATATATATGTGTGTACAAATGTATTTATACTTGTATTTACATACATATACATGTCTAAAGATGTGTATTTATGCCTACTGCATATACTGTATATATGTGTGTACAAATGTATTTATACGTGTATTTACATACATATACATGTCTAAAGATGTGTATTTATGCATACTGCATGTACTGTATGTATATATGTGTGTACAAATATATTTATACGTGTATTTACATACATATACATGTCTAAAGATGTGTATTTATACCTACTGCATATACTGTATGTATATATATGTGTGTACAAATGTATTTAGACGTGTATTTACATACATATTCATGTCTAAAGATGTGTATTTTTGCATACTGCATATACTGTATATATGTGTGTACAAATGTATTTAGACGTGTATTTACATACATATACATGTCTAAAGATGTGTATTTATGCCTACTGCATATACTGTATGTATATATGTGTGTACAAATGTATTTAGACGTGTATTTACATACATATACATGTCTAAAGATGTGTATTTATGCCTACTGCATATACTGTATGTATATATGTGTGTACAAATGTATTTATACGTGTATTTACATACATATACATGTCTAAAGATGTGTATTTATGCCTACTGCATATACTGTATGTATATATGTGTGTACAAATGTATTTAGACGTGTATTTACATACATATACATGTCTAAAGATGTGTATTTATGCATACTGCATGTACTGTATGTATATATGTGTGTACAAATGTATTTATATGTGTATTTACAGACATATACATGTCTAAAGATGTGTATTTATGCCTACTGCATATACTGTATGTATATATGTGTGTACAAATGTATTTATATGTGTATTTACAGACATATACATGTCTAAAGATGTGTATTTATGCCTACTGCATATACTGTATGTATATATGTGTGTACAAATGTATTTATACGTGTATTTACATACATATACATGTCTAAAGATGTGTATGTATGCATACTGCATATACTGTATGTATATATGTGTGTACAAATGTATTTATACTTGTATTTACATACATATACATGTCTAAAGATGTGTATTTATGCCTACTGCATGTACTGTATATATGTGTGTACAAATGTATTTATACGTGTATTTACAGACATATATACATATAAAGAAAAACGATGAGAGCACCGGATGATAAAACGTAACCTTTATTGATTGCTTATAGCAATAATAAAAATGAGGGCTATTCACAAAGGACAAAAGAGATGGGAGTCAGACCGGATGAGCTGACATGATTCGGCTCACGCTGTACTCCAAGTTGTCCACCTTAAAATAGACAGAAACTCTTCTTCTATTGGTTAACAATTAAAACAAAAATTGACAACTCCCATGGTTCCTTTAGTATTCATGTAGATCAATACTAGCGTACTACACCAGGGACTGTCACAGGCGGCATCAGAACCTCGCACAGTGAAGGGGTTAACTAGCGTAGCATTTTTAAATATATATGTATGTGATTATATACATATCAATTTATGTGTATATACACATATTAACACATAAATATATCTGTATATACACATAATAACACATAAATATATATGTATATACACATATTAACATATATATATGTATATGCACATACTAACACATAAATATATATGTATATACACATATTAACACATAAATATATATGTATATACACATAATAACACATAAATATATATGTATATACACATAATAACACATAAATATGTATGTATATACACATAGTAACACATAAATATATATGTATATACACATAATAACACATAAATATATATGTATATACACATAATAACACATAAATATATATGTATATACACATAATAACACATAAATATATATGTATATATACATACTAACACATAAATAAATATGTATATACACATATTAACACATAAATATATATGTATATATACATACTAACACATAAATAAATATGTATATACACATACTAACACATAAATATATATGTATATACACATATTAACACATAAATATATATGTATATACACATAGTAACACATAAATATATATGTATATACACATAATAACACATAAATATATAGGTATATACACATAGTAACACATTAATATATATGTATATACACATAGTAACACATAAATATATATATGTATAAACACATAATAACACATAAATATATATGTATATACACATAGTAACACATAAATATATATATGTATAAACACATAATAACACATAAATATATATATGTATAAACACATAATAACACATAAATATATATATGTATAAACACATAATAACACATAAATATATATGTATATACACATAGTAACACATAAATATATATATGTATAAACACATAATAACACATAAATATATATGTATATACACATAGTAACACATAAATATATATATGTATAAACACATAATAACACATAAATATATATGTATATACACATAGTAACACATAAATATATATATATGTATAAACACATAATAACACATAAATATATATATGTATAAACACATAATAACACATAAATATATATATGTATAAACACATAATAACACATAAATATATATGTATATACACATAGTAACACATAAATATATATATGTATAAACACATAATAACACATAAATATATATGTATATACACATACTAACACATAAATATATATGTATATACACATATTAACACATAAATATATATGTATATACACATAGTAACACATAAATATATATGTATATACACATAATAACACATAAATATATATGTATATACACATAATAACACATAAATATATAGGTATATACACATACTAACACAAATATATATGTATATACACATAGTAACACATAAATATATATGTATATACAAATAATAACACATAAATATATATGTATATACACATAATAACACATAAATATATATGTATATACACATAATAACACATAAATATATATGTATATACACATAATAACACATAAATATATATGTATATACACATAATAACACATAAATATATATGTATATACAAATAATAACACATAAATATATATGTATATACACATAATAACACATAAATATATATGTATATACACATAATAACACATAAATATATATGTATATACACATACTTACACATAAATATATATGTATATACACATAATAACACATAAATATATATGTATATACACATAATAACACATAAATATATATCTATATACACATAATAACATAAATATATATGTATATACACATAATAACACATAAATATATCTGTATATACACATACTAACACATAAATATATATGTATATACACATATTAACACATAAATATATATGTATATTAGCATATATATTTACATTGCGGTCTATGGGAACACACAGTTCCCATATACCGCAATGTAAAGGCACTATTTTAGTGCCTTTTTTTTTTCTAACACCCCACTCCCACCAACTTTACCCCCATAAACTTACTAGTGCAGTTGTTTTTAATTAAAAACTACAATTCCCTCTATTTTGAGGGCAGAGATCTGATCTCTGGTTAATATTTGGAGCGCTAATTGCTAGCGAGAGCTCGCGGTAGCAATAACAAGCCACTTGTAATGGCTGGTCAATTATTGCATGCTCACAAACGAAAAATTTGCTTGTTTGCAGAAGTGCAATAATTTAGCGCTCCACTTGTAATCTAGCCCTATGTGTTTAACTCCACAAATGGGTGAAGCCCATAGATAAAGCTCTCCTTGGTAGTTCCTTAGATTGCAGCCTTCGAGCAGGAAACCAAACGTGATTGCCCACTACCTACATATGCCACACTTGAGTGGCTTTCTTGCAGTTCTTTGATCTGAAGTGGCAATAGTTACAGTGCTCAAGCTGGACTTTACCTGTGTGTTTAATGTATTTACAGGAGTTAAAATCATAATAAGCTAGTGCCAGAAATGCAAAAATTACATACTCCGACCTATTAGACATTAAACAGATGATAAATGTAAACAACATTACACAATATTTGCTCCCTGCTATGCTTATACAGAAAGGGTTAACTTACCTGGTCATCATGGTCCCTCAGTAACCACAAGCTTCCAATCATGTGCCGTACCGCCTGCCTCATAGGAGTGTGCTCTGCTGTACAATACTGTCAAGCAGGCAGAGGGTCAGAGCTAGGGATGGGCAAATGTTAACACATTAGTTCATTAATTTCCTATTTGTACAACATTCTAACATTTAATGTTCGAATTATGCAATATTCAAAATGTAAAACTTTGAATCGATGTATTTGTTTCTATTATGTATCAATTTACTAAATTCCCTACCACATGATCTATTGAACGTCTGGGGCGAGATTACATATGCAGCACAGGCTGCTGAAACCCGCGTCGCCCGTAAATTCACCTCACACATCAGGGAATCACATAAACCGTGCCGGAAGTTCATATACTGATGTAAGTCGGATAAACTGGCGATGTCCAGAAATGTGCGGAAATACACATTTCTGCCGTCGCCAGTGACTTACGGCAGTTTAGAAACTGCCAGCACGTAATAAACCCACAAAAGAATCCTACATACCCCGTAACATAACCCGCCTCCCAAAAATAAACCCGACACATAAAAACCCCTATCCCCGCCATCAACCCACATCACAAATACTAATAAATGTATTAACCTCTAAACCACCACCCCCACATCGCAATATACCTTAAAAAACTATTAACCCCCAAATCCGGCATTCACGCACATGGCAATCTACCTAATAAATGTATTAACCCCTAAACCGCCATCCCCCCACAACGCAATATACATAATTACCCTATTAACCCCAAATCTGCCATTACCCCACAATGCATTAAACCTAATTAAACAATTAATCCCATAAACTGCCATCCCCCACAATGCAAATAACTAATTTAATCACTAGGCCCTCTAACCTAATACCCCATAAATAAACCCCAGTTAGATAAAATAAAAAAACACTAAGTTAAAATTAAATTAAAAAAACCTAACATTACTTAAAAATAAAATAAGATTAAATTAAAATAAATAAATTTAGAATTACAAAAAATAATAAAGTCTAATATCACAGAAAAAAAATAAACCAAATTATCAAAAATAAAAAAATTAAACCTAATAAAAAATCCCCCCCCCCAAAATAAAAACACCCCCCCCAATCTAGGGTCTTTTGTAGGGCATTGCCCTAAGTTAAAAAGCTCTTTTACACAAAAAAGTATTAAGTCCCCACTAACAGTAGAAAAAAACCTAAGCTACCCATTGCCCCATAAGCGGTTTAACTGTTAGAGGGGGGACTTAGTATTTGTTAAGGTAAAAGAGCTGTTTAGCTTAGGGCAATGCCCTACAAAAGGCCCTTCTAAGGGCTATTGATAGTTTAGAATTAGATTAGGGGGTGTTTTTATTTTGGGGGGCTTTTTTATTTTCATAGGGATTAGGTTTAATTTTTTTATTTTTGATAATTTGGTTTATTATTTTATGTAATGTTAGACTTTTTTATTTTTGTAATCTTAGATTAATTTCATTTTTAATTTTTTTATTTTTAAGTAATGTTAGCTTTTATTTTAATTGTAAATTAGTATTTTTTAAATGAGGTATTTGGATTTAATTTAGGGGGTGTTAGGATAGGGGGCTAATTAATTATTTGCGTTGTGGGGGGTTGGTGGATTAATGGTTAATAGATTTATTAAAATTATTGCGTTTGGGTGGGTAGTTTTATTAAGTTTATTGCATTGTGGGTTAATGGCAGATTAGGGGTTAATAGTTTTATTAGGTTTATTGCAATGTGGGTTAATACATTTATTAGGTTTATTGCGATGTGGGTTAATGGCAAATTAGGGGTTAATATATTTTATTAGTTATTGCAGTGGCGGTTGACAGGTAGATAGATATTGCGCATGCATTATGTGTTAGTTAATATTTTCAGGCAGTTACGGGAGTTACAGCGCTCACATACTCAGCGCAAGGCTTGCTGCGCCTGCCTATGTATGGCGAGGTGAAATTGGAGTAAAAATTCTCTATTTTCGCTGCGTAAATCCTTGCACTGAATATGTGATACTGATTTGCGACGCTGTTCTATGTTAGCTTATGGGAGTAAAAATTGCGGGCGACGGGAGAAATATACATGCCGCATTTATATGCAGCGCCGTATATGTGATACCAAAATTGCGTAAAAACTGGCATCACCGGCTTTTGCAGGTGACGCCACATATGTAATCTTGCCCCGGATCTGTAAATTCGGAACAAACTTCAAAGCTAATGCAATGCACAATTGGTCTGACATGACTTAAAAAGAGACTGAGAGAAACAGGTGCATGAAAAGTTAATTAGGCTGGTAAATTCCAGCAGTAGAATGAATGCAGACTACACCCCAAACAGCATGAGTGACAGAAGCAGGGAAGTCTTAAAGGGACAGTGATAGCTGGGAGATATATGTGACGACTGCACATGCATTACAAAGTTATTCCTCAGGGTATCCTAGATAGTGCACATGCACTACACAGTCAATCCCCAGGGTATTACAGAGACTGCACATGCACTACACAGTTATTCCCTATAGTGTATACCAGAGACTACACATGCACTACACAGTTATTTCCCAGGGTATCACAGAGACTGTACATGCACTACACAGTTATTCCCCAGGGTATCACAGAGACTGCACATGCACTACACAGTTATTCCCCATGGTATCACAGAGACTGCACATGCACTACACAGTTATTTCCCAGGGTATCACAGAGACTGCACATGCACTACACAGTTATTTCCCAGGGTATCACAGAGACTGCACATGCGCTACACAGTTATTTCCCAGGGTATCACAGAGACTGCACATGCGCTACACAGTTATTTCCCTATAGTGTATACCAGAGACTGCACATGCACTACACAGTTATTAACCCAGGGTATCAGAGAGACTGCACATGCACTACACAGTTATTTCCCAGGGTATCACAGAGACTGCACATGCACTACACAGTTATTTCCCAGGGTATAGTGAAAAAGGGTGTGTGTACAAGCGCTAAGGTAATCCCCAAGCTGTATCCAAACAGAGATCCTAACCAACCTCCAAAAAATATGCACAAGTAGTAAGAAGTGAATACAGCGCCAACAAGAGGCCAAGGGATAAATATACTCACAGAGAGATAAAAGAAGATTATTTAATGAACCATGTTAAAAAGCATCAGTAATAAAAGACTATATATAAAAAATGTAAAAAGCACATATAAATAAAATTACAAATACAGGAATATCTTACAGAAGCGGCTCAAAGGGCCAAAGCTGATAATTACAATAAAAACAAAGGTAATAACAGGTGATCAGTGTGAGTGGTACACCAGAATAAGAGTGTATACTAATAAAACAGAATTAGCCTAAGTGCAACTGTAGCAAGTGCATCAAGCAAAAAACTAATAAACAATAATACAAACAATAGTGTTCAAAATTAGTGTTACAAAAATAGTGTTCCAAAAAATAGAAAAATGCACTGCAGTGCAAAAAAAGGGGGGTAGCAAAATAATTGTATAGATACAATCAAATAGTGAGTGAGTGCAAATGGATATAAAAATGCTAGCTACTTAATCCAGTGAGGTTAAGATATAATTAAATAAAATACACAATATGCAATAACATAAAGAATATAATACACAATATGCAATAATATAAAAAATAAAAAATAAAATATAAAATATAATCCAAAAAAGTGTTCAAAAAGTTGATCAACAAATGTTAGTGAAGAACAAAAATAAGTCAATCAAAACTAAAAAATGGAAAAAATGGGTGATGAAAAGCAAAGTGAAAGTGAGGAAATTGATTCCTTCCAATGTTAGTTACTTTAACAGATCCAAATTCCTGAGTGTGGTTGCTGAAGTAGCTGATTGGATCCTAGCACCTGTCAGCTGCTCCTATGGTATCCTAAAAAGTGTCCCTGTAAAAAAAGAAATTCACAACATAGTGTATCCAATATGAGAATGAAGTAAAGATTAAAGTAATGCTTACCAATATGTCAACGCGTTTCTGCCCTCAAAAAAGGGCCTTTCTCAAGACTAGAATATTGGTAATGGCAGCTGGCCTTATATACAGTTTAGAAGTAGCCTATATGGTAGTTTAATTGATTAATTGTATTGTTTGGGCGCCAAATCCCTCCACTTCCTGTGTAACATCTAAAAGATTCCCCCATAAAGTGTAGCATCACTTCCTGTGTAACATCTAAAAGATTCCCCTCCACTTTCTGTGTAACATCTAAAAGATTCCCCCATAAAGTGTAGCATCACTTCCTGTGTAACATCTAAAAGATTCCCCTCCACTTCCTGTGTAACATCTAAAAGATTCCCCCATAAAGTGTAGTATCACTCCTGTGTAACATCTAAAAGATTCCCCTCCACTTCCTGTGTAACATCTAAAAGATTCCCCCATAAAGTGTAGCATCACTTCCTGTGTAACATCTAAAAGATTCCCCCATATGGCAAACCGGAAGTATATAAATTTTCCCGGATTAATTTTATACATATCTAAATATATAGGTAATTCAAAAGGCATGTATATGGCCTTAGATTTATCCAGTTTCTTTCTCAATTGCCGGTATCTTTGTTTTGGCTTACCAGTTTCAAGCCCAATATCGGAGCTACCCGGTAGTGACGTAACCGTTGACGTCACTTCCGGTCCGGCGATATTACATAGACAAGCCGCTAGCAACATTAGCATGCTGTACAATGCTAATATATGCGGCTGTCAGTTACGCCTCCCATCTAGTATATTAAATCCTTAGAGAGCCCTGGGGATAAAGATGTCAGAACAATGCCCACCAATGTGTCAATAAAGGGGATAAGTGTCAAGGCACTATTGGCCCCCAAACGTTATAACGATAAAGGCTATGTAATCACAAACATTGAGATTTACAAAAAACTAACACATATTTTATGTCAGTGGGACAAAGGAAACAATAAAAACAAGGAAACAATAAAAACAATAACGGCAAGTATTTTTGGAAATTAAATAACGGTTTTGTTATCTATTTCTCTTAAGTCCAAAGGGGTCACATAATATTTTCATTCTATAGCCATATTTTATATATCCATCATTATACTAGTAGATGGATTGAATGATCTCAAATATTATAATATGTGTTAACATATTGTCAAAGTGTGTTTAAGATACACTGGTAGTGGATTAAGTGATCTTAAATATTATAATATGTGTTAACATATTGTTAAAATATTTTGAGATATGTTTGACATTTCATAAAGAGAAGAGAAGTTGTATATACTTTTATGATCCTTCAATGTCATTGAGCCATGCTCAGATGGTAAGATCTCGCATATTTATAAGAAATAAAGTTATTTTAATTTATTTTATAAAAGATCAGAATCATAGTGAGAGGAGGAAGAAATTAACATGTGATGAATTATTTACAGAGGGCAAACTGCTTAGTTATTAAAAAAAGTCCTAGAATGTATTTATATATATATATATATATATATATATATATATCTCGTTTGCTCCAAAATTTGAGCATAGAGAATACAAAGTCCCAATAGAAACAATTTGGACTTAGTTGTCCATCTATCTGATATGTAAAATTAGTTATATGTATATAAAGATATAGATAAAACCAGGACATGGTATCTCATATTTAGCGAGAAATAAAAGGGATATGTACCTGATTCTGGTCGCATAAATATATTAGATTACAACGCCATCATAGTAATTTAATAAGGAAACTAGTGATAGCTGGACAAGTCCAGTGTATAAATTTCTATGTCAGAGAAAGAAACATTCAAGTGTATGCTCATGAATGTAATTAAGGGTATATATATATATAAAAGGGTATATAAATAGGAAACAGTCTACATTTGCTGTTTAATAGTTGAGAACTAGAACAATAGAGGAAAATAGAGGAAAAAGCCTTCTTCTTATGTTAATAGGATAACTGTATAGATGTCCACACTAATTGCTTTGAAGATTGAATCTGCAAAACCTACTTTTAAATCATTCTAACCCACAATTATATAGTATTGTGGAGCTTAGATTTTAATGGTGATCAGAAGATCAAACAGAAGATGGTAAACAAATATGTGGTAGGGTGAAGGGTAACCTTAAGCAGACAAAAATTGATACGCAATTAATGAGTAAAAATGGATGAACTTCTATATATTTGGGTGGAGGGCTACAATGCCTATATAATGAGACTTTGGATTGGATATATACGATACCGGACCTTCTATAAATTTAGGTCTTTATAAAGGCTAAATTGTGTAATAACCCAGAAGCTTTAAAACAGCGGGTTTATAGAATTCTAAATGATACAGCACTATCTTATAAGTCTAGCTTGTGTCTTTATATAGACTAGTTGTTCAATAGCCCAGATGATTCAAAGGTCTTTTTGTTTTTTTAAAAAGTCTTTGGAGAGGAATTTTATACTGTCCTATGAGGACATTGGCAGATACATATCATAAATTGAAGAGGTAGGTAAGATCCTCCCTATTATTCAGACCTTTCGGGTGTAAGCAGTCTAATAAGAAGATCCATTTGGATTCTGCTTTTAAGAGGCTCTTTTCAAAATTACCCCCTCTCCAGTTCTTGGCAACTTTTTGTATACCTATAAATTTCATGTCTTGTATTCTACTATTGTGCTTCGTGGCAAAATGTTTATAAAGTGTTGTTTCTTTATTTTGTTTTTCGATCAACAGTATGTGCTCTCTGAGCCTATCTCTGAGGCTTCTAGAGGTTTGGCCGATGTATTGGAGCCCACATGAGCATTCCATAAGGTAGATTATCCCCGTATTTTGACATCTAAGCAGTGCAAAAAAAAGGGGGGTAGCAAAATAATTGTATAGATACAATCAAGTAGTGAGTGAGTGCAAATGGATATAAAAATGCTAGCTACTTAATCCAGTGAGGTTAAGATATAATTAAATAAAATACACAATATGCAATAACATAAAAAATATAATACACAATATGCAATAACATAAAAAATAAAAAATAAAATATAAAATATAATCCAAAAAAGTGTTCAAAAAGTTGATCAACAAATGTTAGTGAAGAACAAAAATAAGTCAATCAAAACTAAAAAGTGTCCCTGTAAAAAAAAAGAAATTCACAACATAGTGTATCCAATATGAGAATGAAGTAAAGATTAAAGTAATGCTTACCAATATGTCAACGCGTTTCTGCCCTCAAAAAAGGGCCTTTCTCAAGACTAGAATATTGGTAATGGCAGCTGGCCTTATATACAGTTTAGAAGTAGCCTATATGGTAGTTTAATTGATTAATTGTATTGTTTGGGCGCCAAATCCCTCCTCTTCCTGTGTAACATCAAAAGATTCCCCCATAAAGTGTAGCATCACTTCCTGTGTAACATCTAAAAGATTCCCCTCCACTTCCTGTGTAACATCTAAAAGATTCCCCCATAAAGTGTAGCATCACTTCCTGTGTAACATCTAAAAGATTCCCCTCCACTTCCTGTGTAACATCTAAAAGATTCCCCCATAAAGTGTAGTATCACTCCTGTGTAACATCTAAAAGATTCCCCTCCACTTCCTGTGTAACATCTAAAAGATTCCCCCATAAAGTGTAGCATCACTTCCTGTGTAACATCTAAAAGATTCCCCCATATGGCAAACCGGAAGTATATAAATTTTCCCGGACACCAGCATACCTCATAAAGAAGGACTTGAGGCAATCAAATGGTTTCTGGATAAAGATCCACTGATGTTAGAAGATCAGGCCAAATTCATATTGGATAGCATCCAGTACATTCTTACACACAACTATTTTAACAATGAGGGGATGTACTACCAACAAATTTGCGGGACAGCTATGGGGACCAGGTTTGCGCCCAGCTATGCTAATTTGTACATGGGAAGATGGGAGAGCATCTTCTGGGATTCATGCCCAGCGAGCGCGGACCTGGTCCTATACCGCAGATATATTGATGATGTCCTAATAGTCTGGAAGGGCTCAACAGAAGATCTCTTGTACACAATTGAGGTCATGAATCAAAACCATCAGAATTTGAAGTTCACCTACAACTGGAACTTTAAGGAAATCGTCTTCTTGGATCTAAAAATAGAAGCTCTAAACGGAAAATGGGAAACATCTACGTACTTCAAATCGGTTGACAGTAACAGCTATATACACTATGAGAGCTGCCACCATGAGAAATGGAAAGAAAATATCCCAAAGAGCCAATTCCTAAGGGTCCGAAAGAATTGTTCAAATATCGAAACCTGGGAAAAACAAGTGAGACGACTAAAAGAGAAATTTGTGGAAAGAGGATATAAGGAGGAACATCTAGACCAAAAAATAGAACAAGTACGACAGGTGGAGAGGAAAGAGTTAACCAAATACAAAGATCATAAGCAATATGAGACAGAGGATGCTATAAATGTACCATTAATAACAGAATACAGCAGCAATCGATACATCATTGAAAATATCTTTAAAAGACACTGGCACCTTCTAAAAAATGACGACATTATTGGAGATAAACTCCCCAACCAGCCAAAATTTGTTTATAGAAAGACAGGAAATCTCAAAAATAGATTAGCACCAAGTCTACCCAAGAAGAAGAAGACCAATGCACATGATGCAATGGGGAGACCAGTAAAGGGATTTTTTCCATGCCCCACCTGCAAAGCATGCAGAAGAGGGGTAAAGACTAAAAAATTCAAGTCCAATCAGACTGGAGAAGAATTTACTATCAAAGATCTGATTAGATGTCAAAATACGGGGATAATCTACCTTATGGAATGCTCATGTGGGCTCCAATACATCGGCCAAACCTCTAGAAGCCTCAGAGATAGGCTCAGAGAGCACATACTGTTGATCGAAAAACAAAATAAAGAAACAACACTTTATAAACATTTTGCCACGAAGCACAATGGTAGAATACAAGACATGAAATTTATAGGTATACAAAAAGTTGCCAAGAACTGGAGAGGGGGTAATTTTGAAAAGAGCCTCTTAAAAGCAGAATCCAAATGGATCTTCTTATTAGACTGCTTACACCCGAAAGGTCTGAATAATAGGGAGGATCTTACCTACCTCTTCAATTTATGATATGTATCTGCCAATGTCCTCATAGGACAGTATAAAATTCCTCTCCAAAGACTTTTTAAAAAAACAAAAAGACCTTTGAATCATCTGGGCTATTGAACAACTAGTCTATATAAAGACACAAGCTAGACTTATAAGATAGTGCTGTATCATTTAGAATTCTATAAACCCGCTGTTTTAAAGCTTCTGGGTTATTACACAATTTAGCCTTTATAAAGACCTAAATTTATAGAAGGTCCGGTATCGTATATATCCAATCCAAAGTCTCATTATATAGGCATTGTAGCCCTCCACCCAAATATATAGAAGTTCATCCATTTTTACTCATTAATTGCGTATCAATTTTTGTCTGCTTAAGGTTACCCTTCACCCTACCACATATTTGTTTACCATCTTCTGTTTGATCTTCTGATCACCATTAAAATCTAAGCTCCACAATACTATATAATTGTGGGTTAGAATGATTTAAAAGTAGGTTTTGCAGATTCAATCTTCAAAGCAATTAGTGTGGACATCTATACAGTTATCCTATTAACATAAGAAGAAGGCTTTTTCCTCTATTTTCCTCTATTGTTCTAGTTCTCAACTATTAAACAGCAAATGTAGACTGTTTCCTATTTATATACCCTTTTATATATATATACCCTTAATTACATTCATGAGCATACACTTGAATGTTTCTTTCTCTGACATAGAAATTTATACACTGGACTTGTCCAGCTATCACTAGTTTCCTTATTAAATTACTATGATGGCGTTGTAATCTAATATATTTATGCGACCAGAATCAGGTACATATCCCTTTTATTTCTCGCTAAATATGAGATACCATGTCCTGGTTTTATCTATATCTTTATATACATATAACTAATTTTACATATCAGATAGATGGACAACTAAGTCCAAATTGTTTCTATTGGGACTTTGTATTCTCTATGCTCAAATTTTGGAGCAAACGAGATATATATATATATATATATATATATATATATATATATATATATATATATATATATATAAATACATTCTAGGACTTTTTTTAATAACTAAGCAGTTTGCCCTCTGTAAATAATTCATCACATGTTAATTTCTTCCTCCTCTCACTATGATTCTGATCTTTTATAAAATAAATTAAAATAACTTTATTTCTTATAAATATGCGAGATCTTACCATCTGAGCATGGCTCAATGACATTGAAGGATCATAAAAGTATATACAACTTCTCTTCTCTTTATGAAATGTCAAACATATCTCAAAATATTTTAACAATATGTTAACACATATTATAATATTTAAGATCACTTAATCCACTACCAGTGTATCTTAAACACACTTTGACAATATGTTAACACATATTATAATATTTGAGATCATTCAATCCATCTACTAGTATAATGATGGATATATAAAATATGGCTATAGAATGAAAATATTATGTGACCCCTTTGGACTTAAGAGAAATAGATAACAAAACCGTTATTTAATTTCCAAAAATACTTGCCGTTATTGTTTTTATTGTTTCCTTGTTTTTATTGTTTCCTTTGTCCCACTGACATAAAATATGTGTTAGTTTTTTGTAAATCTCAATGTTTGTGATTACATAGCCTTTATCGTTATAACGTTTGGGGGCCAATAGTGCCTTGACACTTATCCCCTTTATTGACACATTGGTGGGCATTGTTCTGACATCTTTATCCCCAGGGCTCTCTAAGGATTTAATATACTAGATGGGAGGCGTAACTGACAGCCGCATATATTAGCATTGTACAGCATGCTAATGTTGCTAGCGGCTTGTCTATGTAATATCGCCGGACCGGAAGTGACGTCAACGGTTACGTCACTACCGGGTAGCTCCGATATTGGGCTTGAAACTGGTAAGCCAAAACAAAGATACCGGCAATTGAGAAAGAAACTGGATAAATCTAAGGCCATATACATGCCTTTTGAATTACCTATATATTTAGATATGTATAAAATTAATCCGGGAAAATTTATATACTTCCGGTTTGCCATATGGGGGAATCTTTTAGATGTTACACAGGAAGTGATGCTACACTTTATGGGGGAATCTTTTAGATGTTACACAGGAAGTGGAGGGGAATCTTTTAGATGTTACACAGGAGTGATACTACACTTTATGGGGGAATCTTTTAGATGTTACACAGGAAGTGGAGGGGAATCTTTTAGATGTTACACAGGAAGTGATGCTACACTTTATGGGGGAATCTTTTAGATGTTGCACAGGAAGTGGAGGGGAATCTTTTAGATGTTACACAGGAAGTGATGCTACACTTTATGGGGGAATCTTTTAGATGTTACACAGGAAGTGGAGGGATTTGGCGCCCAAACAATACAATTAATCAATTAAACTACCATATAGGCTACTTCTAAACTGTATATAAGGCCAGCTGCCATTACCAATATTCTAGTCTTGAGAAAGGCCCTATTTTGAGGGCAGAAACGCGTTGACATATTGGTAAGCATTACTTTAATCTTTACTTCATTCTCATATTGGATACACTATGTTGTGAATTTCTTTTTTTTACAGGGACACTTTTTAGGATACCATAGGAGCAGCTGACAGGTGCTAGGATCCAATCAGCTACTTCAGCAACCACACTCAGGAATTTGGATCTGTTAAAGTAACTAACATTGGAAGGAATCAATTTCCTCACTTTCACTTTGCTTTTCATCACCCTTTTTTTCCATTTTTTAGTTTTGATTGACTTATTTTTGTTCTTCACTAACATTTGTTGATCAACTTTTTGAACACTTTTTTGGATTATATTTTATATTTTATTTTTTATTTTTTATGTTATTGCATATTGTGTATTATTTTTTATGTTATTGCATATTGTGTATTTTATTTAATTATATCTTAACCTCACTGGATTAAGTAGCTAGCATTTTTATATCCATTTGCACTCACTCACTACTTGATTGTATCTATACAATTATTTTGCTACCCCCCTTTTTTTGCACTGCAGAGCATTTTTCTATTTTTTGGAACACTATTTTTGTAACACTAATTTTGAACACTATTGTTTGTATTATTGTTTATTAGTTTTAAGGGATTAAATGCTTATCGGTCGCTAGCCGTAGAAGGGTACATATAACAACTTAACTCTATAATAAAAACACAACAACTTTTTGTGGGTAAAATTTTTAACCGTCACAGGTTAAACATTTATTAATTAAATAAGTAACCATGGAAACCAACAAGGTTATGATGGCGGCTGAACGAATGCTATAATGACAACCCAGCACTGCAGAAGGTAAACGGCCCAAACGGAAACTGCAGCAGAGCGGGACCTCTGCTCATAGAAACATTGCTACTAAGGGGTTAATGAGATCACGTGACCCACCCGCAAGGGGAAGGAGGGGCACCTCACATGCACTTGAGGCTATCCACCCCTCTCACTTTTAGACTGGTCATCACTCCCCCCGTTCACCCTTTCCAAGGCAACAGGGCCGTTACCTCCCGCCGAGAGGGTATAAAATAGGGACTACCCCCTAGAAAAGGGGATCCGCTACTCAGCCGCCAAAAGCCAGGTAGACTGGATATGGTAGACGCCCAATAACTAAAGAGGCTGACAAAGTTAGCCTGAATAGGCATACCCGTCGCCAACTAGGGGAAAAATTTAAATTTGGAAATGCTCAATTGACTATGTGGCTACTAAGTTAGCCTGAGAAGGCATTCTTAGCGCCTAGCACAATAAAATAAATTTGGAAGCCATCTTGTAATAGGGAAGGGAGGGAGGGGAAAGAACTCGTCTGCACCGGATTCCAGGAAGAAGAGGGCCAGGAAGCTGATGATCCACACTTTTAAGGTGAGTAGTGGGCCCCTCCCTTGCATGCAACATTGTTGCAACTAACCTCCCTAGCCAGCCCTCTTCTCCTATCTCTCCCTTCAGCTTTAACCCTTAGCTTTGCTCCAGGCCCAATTGTGCCCTACACTGCCTTAAGGGATTAAATGCTTATCGGTCGCTAGCCGTAGAAGGGTACATATAACAACTTAACTCTATAATAAAAACACAACAACTTTTTGTGGGTAAAATTTTTAACCGTCACAGGTTAAACATTTATTAATTAAATAAGTAACCATGGAAACCAACAAGGTTATGATGGCGGCTGAACGAATGCTATAATGACAACCCAGCACTGCAGAAGGTAAACGGCCCAAACGGAAACTGCAGCAGAGCGGGACCTCTGCTCATAGAAACATTGCTACTAAGGGGTTAATGAGATCACGTGACCCACCCGCAAGGGGAAGGAGGGGCACCTCACATGCACTTGAGGCTATCCACCCCTCTCACTTTTAGACTGGTCATCACTCCCCCCGTTCACCCTTTCCAAGGCAACAGGGCCGTTACCTCCCGCCACCAGATAGCATTGAGATGATAACTGTGCCGCCAACCAATAAAAGACAAACACAACCCAACCGGACTTAAAGGAGGGTTAATATGGCCTTACGAATGTCCTTTATAAAAATATCTAGGGCAACTGTCTCTAAATGAACCCTATCCATTCTATAACAATGGACCTTGTCGGCTGTAAGGGATTCGTGTTTAACTACGAATCCCCCATTACCCATGACGGTTCTAGCAACTGAGGAATTTATCTTCTTCCTGACCTAGTAAGCAGCGCTGTGGCTAGACATGTGATGCCATTCCAGCCTGGGAACTATGTTGGACCAACCGACCAACACATTCGGAATCCGAGCCCTGATCCAAGCGATATCCGCCTGCATGATCTTGATTAGCTCCAAGATCGGAATGGCGCCCAAATCATTGCCCCCTATATGGAGAATTATAACATGAGGTTTACCCCAGCATACTAGGGCCTCCGGAATACGCGATGGAAGCGCGGGCCAACACATCCCTCTCTCCCCTAACCATCTAATTGACTCTAGGGTGAAAGGAAAGCCCAAATACTGTCCCCCCGGAAGGACGGAACTACGGATGGAGGCCCAATGCACATAGGAGTGCCCCACGATCCAGATCCTCTTGGCGCCGCTGACAGGTCCTGCAAAGACACATGGGATTAGCAACTGAAATAACACTAATCAACAACCTTGGATTAGAAACTAAACACATTATTCAACAACCGGTCGAATATAACCCTTAAACTTATTAGAACGCCATCACCCAGACGGCAGATGGCTACTACTGAAGAACCCTTCAAAGCAGCATTAGTAGCTGCCCCTATGCGAAACGAATGGGGAGCTATTTTAGACACATTTAAGCCTGCATGGGCAGCAGCCCTAGCTAGTATTCTACGAAACTGGAACGAGAGTGAAGTCCCATTAGCGTGAATTAACAGGGGGCCCTGTTCCGCTGGCCTATGCTCTAGAAACTGGTTCACTGCCCTCACAGGGCAGCAGTGACCATCGGACTGGGATATACGTATCCATGCACCTTTGCCGTCTTGATCAGTCTTTGATCACGGCAAATAAACTAACAGTAAATCCGTTCCGGCTCTGACATGGCCAAATTGTAGACCTTTGTCTGTGCTGGACTTAGAAGGCGCTACGAGCTCGCTTATTCGTAGCACTGCCGAATAGGCTAGTGCAAATGCAGCCCTGAATAATAAAAACTCGTAATGAGTCGAGCAGATGTGCGGCAAAGCGTCCACCAGCCGCTCGAGCCGGTCGTGCGTGATAGGCTCCCTAGAGTCCTTTTGTTGTGGTTGCAGCGTGCCCCAACCTTTAACAACCTGACGCACAAATTTTGAGTTAGCTGGATCCGGCAAAGCGAGTGTACGGTAAAAGAATGATAATGCCGCTAACCGAAAATGAACAGCTCCCTGCCGAGCGCCCACGCGCCAAAGACTCACGAGCCAGTCACAAAGCGTGTCCTGAGACGCCTCAGCAGCCTCCACATTCTGACGTCGGCAAAACTCTTCCCATTCGTGCCAAAGTCTGACGTAGGAGCGCCATGTGTTGGGGGAAAAGTGACGCCTGCACTAGAGGGAGCAAGGATATCCGGGACAGAGAAACGTCACCCAATCAAGCCTGGATAGCGCGTCTGCTAAGACATTATTGACCCCCGAGACATGACGTGCTTGAAACTGGATATTAAGTTCGAGACAGCGTAACACCATATGTCTCAATAAATAAACTACAGCCGCAGATGTGGCCGAAAGACCATTCACCGCGTGGACGACACTGAGATTATCTGTCCAGAAGTTAACAGTCCTGTTTGCGAATTTGTTGCCCCACAGCTCGATAGCCAAAACTATAGGGAAGAGCTCCAAGAGGGTAAGGTTACGTGTTAGGCCCCAGGCTGACCAGTCTAGCGGCCAAGGACCTGCGCTCCATTCCCCCTTGAAATATGCTCCATAACCCTTTGAACCTGCGGCATCGGTAAATAAGTGCAACAACTGACTGGAAATGGGTTCGGATCGCCATAATCGAATCCCATTGAAATGCTGAAGAAAAGTCTTCCAGATTCGCAGATCAGCTCTCATACCTTCAGAAACCCAGATTTTTTCAGAAGGTCTGAGTTTGCCCTTTAGCTTAGCCTCCAATCTCCGATTGAAGACTCTCCCCATGGGGATAACTCTGCCTGCAAAATTAAGAAGGCCGAGCAATGACTGTAACTGCCTAAGTGTAATGGTTACCATGGAAACACCGCTTCAACCGCCTCAAGCATGTCTTGGACTTTACCAGAAGGCAGCCCGCAAAGTTTGTCTATGGTATCGATTTCGATACCCAGGAACGTGATGCCGCCTGCTGGGCCAAAACCCAGTGCAAGAATGTACTGAAGGTTTCAGATAATGCGCAAGAGATCGCACAGCCCATGGGCAAGCACCTATCCACATAAAACCCCTTTTGAAACTTGCAACCCATCAAATAAAATGATGAAGGGTGCAAGGGCAACAGGCGAAAGGCGGATTCAATATCCAATTTCGCCAACAAGGCACCCACACCAGCCCCCCGCACCAATTCCAGTGCGCTATCAAAAGATTGATATCGCACTGAGCTAAGCTCTGGGTCAATGGCATCGTTGACCGAATAGCCTCTGGGGTGGGAAAGGTGCTGAATTAGACGGAATTTGGCCAATTCCTTCTTAGGTACCACACCTAATGGTGAAATGACCCTAATCGGCAAAAAGGGGGGGAAAGGAAAAAGACCCACTACGCGGCCCATTGTGATTTCCTTATTCAGCTTGTCCCTAACAACCGCTGCGTGTGACCTGGCACAGTATATGCACACGTGCCTGAATGCACATGAGTTACCTCTGTCGCATTTGCTATCTTGAAATGCCCAGCAGGTACCTCCCCTGCGCTTCGCTTTGGAAGCAGGAAAGGACTGATTGCCAGAGGAGGTGGAGGAGGAGGAGGACCCATGAGAGCCAAGGCGCTGCCAAAGATGCGTGTCAGTGGTATCGAAGGTGAGCACTGGATTACCAGCCATCTTCTACCTGAATTCCGCATCGTACTCTCTCCATGCCCCATCACCAAACTTCCTCTGGATCCAGTGTATATTGTCAGTGTATTTAAGAATGGCATGACACTGGCCAGGGTATTTCTCTAAGTAACAAGAAGTGAAAAACTCTGAAACAGATTAACCACTCCTCAAATGTTTCAGGACGTTTGAACCTTTTAGGTCCAGTGCCATCGGCACTTTTCTCCCTCTGTCTACATGCCTCAGCAGATAATTCAGATATGTTAACATATTTGCCCTGCTGTATCTTTTTAATGGTCTTTGGTTTCAAATGACCATGCAAAGAGGGGGTGTACGATGTTAAGGAATCGCCATGCAAGGCGACTTTCCTGTCCGAAACGAAATTAATTGGTGGACGTAGGTCCACTGGGGAAGTGCTGTCCTGCATGGAATCGGGTGGAGCTATCGCCAGCTGCGTCTGTGCTATGTTCCCAACTGAACCTGACTGTATTACCTGCCACATTTTCTTAAGCATTGCAAACATGCGCTTCTGACCCCTACCCCTCAGCCCCAATGAGGTGTCGCTGTCACATTCAGAGTCTGAAAGGGATGAGTCAACCAGGTCATGTCGGTCATGTGTAAATGTGGAGGACTTACCGGGGACGGCAACTGCATTGTCCTGAGACTCCGGACCTGAAGCAGAAGGATCAGGCCTTGAAGCATCTTCCCGTTGATTGGAGTCGGTAGACGCTCCTCGCTGTAACGATGAACCCGCCTGTTCAGGAGGATTCGCTGAAGTAGAAGTAGACGAAGCCAAAGGCATATCAACCTGTTGCGGTTCCATCTGCGCTGCGGTCTGCAACAAAGAGAAGAGATCGCGAGCACTACGGACACTGGTAAAGGGAGGGTTAGTAGACCCCAAGCCTGATGCAGTCTGGTCACTCATGCTGGCATTCGCAACACTAGAAACCCTCCTTGACACACCACCTCCCCCAGCTGAACTCTGTATGTTATGGTTCCCAACCGCATCATGACCCAATGTTCCATGCACTGCATTGACACCACCAACTTGCAATTGGGATGTTGCCACATTCATAGCCGACAGACCTCTATTTGGAACAGATTGCACATTCATAGCTGACCTACCTGCCTTAGAAACAGATTGCACATTCATGCCTGAAATCCTAGTGTGTGAAACAGATTGTGCATTCATACCTGCAATACCTGCATTTGACACAGATTGTACATTCATACTTTGAGGATTCGTGCAGCTACTGGTTGTATGTGATGCTGCGCTAAATTGAGTATGAGCTGTCCTGTTATCTGTGTGCATCTGCCCTTTGGCGTGTTCAAGCGCGACATTGTATTGTCCTGGAGCCTGGGCGTGCATCTGGCGTGATTCCATAGCACTTATTTGCCCACCTAACTGACTGCCTATCTCTTGTCCTAGCTCGTTAGCGCTTGATAGAATTCCTCTACCCAAATGAGTTAATCTATTACCCCTAGCGGTAACACCTCTCCTTGTGTTAAAGCCTCTGGTGAACCCTGCGGTAATTATAAGGCATCTTCCGGCATCATGGTGCCCTCTACCTACTGCCGCCAACCTGCTAATGACCCATGAAGATGCCCGCTGCCGCCGCACTTGCACTCCCTTGCGGCCTATTAACCCTCTCCCGACCGACATCCTCTGCTGGTGCTCACCTTCCGGGAGCTGATGAGGATGCGGCCGCTCCCTTGGACTCCCGACGCTGCTGTGGCCGACGAAACCGGAACCGGAAATGGAGGGGCGCGTGACCGGAACTTCCGGTTGCGCACTTACTACCCGGCTTGGAGGACCTGCGGCCTGGCTTGGAGGACCCGACACCGGCATCACGTGAAAAGGAGCTGGAGGACCCGACGGAGACATCGCCTCCATGATGGAAGCCAGGATCGAGGAGACAGCCGACGCAGCCGACGGTGGGATCGCGGATATGAGAGATGAGACCGCCGATTCAGGTAAGATTACCGGGTGGCTGGGGGCAGCAAATAAGGGCAGACAAGGCACCGGATGGTGTGCGGAGGACAGCATAGAAGGGCCGGAAGGGGGAACATTTGAGACCGCTACATCGCCCAGGCACAGGCCGGATTAAAGGCCCCAAAACGGGGATATGTGAACCAGTTAAGTCGCCCAGGCCGGACTGAAGGCCCAAAACAGGCCCTGGTTTCCGACATGCGGCCTAATTGAGCCATGCGGCCCGAGGGGGAAGCGAAAGCCAAACCGGGGCCTGGGGGCAAGTCATGGCCTACCAGAGGGGCCAGAGAAGAAATTGTTTGAGGGCCCGAATAGGTGGAAGGGCCTGGGGTTGCCACGTGGGCCGTGTATGAGGGCGCCATATCATGATTGCTTATGGCTGGGGGGCTATCAGAAATAGGCCTGGAAGTTGGGGAGGCCATGCCCTCCGAATAGGCCACAGCCTGTGCATGTGGCCTGCCCGATGGAGTACCTAAGGCTTGAGGCCTAGTAGTAGAACCATGCAATTCAACCCCCAAATCACCCTCATGGCCATCTATTTGCGGTGAGGGCAATTGTTCCTGAGTATGGAGACAGGCCGATGTCACATCAGGCCTAGCCATTGCAGCTGATACATAGGCTGAATTATCTCCATCACTAGTTGCATGAATATCCAACCTACTAACTGTGTGACTAATCTGTGTTTTTTAAGCACAAGGCCTAGCCTTTTAGTGTACTGTGTAGGTGGTATTATATCATCAAATTCTTCAATACTATCTAGTGCACTTATCTGTTTTTTCTGTCTGTCTGATCCAGGTTTCTCAAACACCAACTCGTGGAAGCGCTGTGGAGGGAGTTTGGATCGTCTGGATCGCTGCATTGTTCACAGAAATTAAAAATCACCCTGAACAATAACAGAAAGAACTCGTCTGCACCGGATTCCAGGAAGAAGAGGGCCAGGAAGCTGATGATCCACACTTTTAAGGTGAGTAGTGGGCCCCTCCCTTGCATGCAACATTGTTGCAACTAACCTCCCTAGCCAGCCCTCTTCTCCTATCTCTCCCTTCAGCTTTAACCCTTAGCTTTGTTCCAGGCCCAATTGTGCCCTACACTGCCTTTTGCTTGATGCACTTGCTACAGTTGTACTTAGGCTAATTCTGTTTTATTAGTATACACTCTTATTCTGGTGTACCACTCACACTGATCACCTGTTATTACCTCTGTTTTTATTGTAATTATCAGCTTTGGCCCTTTGAGCCGCTTCTGTAAGATATTCCTGTATTTGTAATTTTATTTATATGTGCTTTTTACATTTTTTATTTATATATAGTCTTTTATTACTGATGCTTTTTAACATGGTTCATTAAATAATCTTCTTTTATCTCTCTGTGAGTATATTTATCCCTTGGCCTCTTGTTGGCGCTGTATTCACTTCTTACTACTTATTTCCCAGGGTATCACAGAGACTGAACATGCACTACACAGTTATTTCCCAGGGTATCACAGAGACTGAACATGCACTACACAGTTATTAACCCAGGGTATCACAGAGACTGCACATGCACTAAACAGTTATTACCCAGGGTATCACAGATACTGCACATGCACTACACAGTTATTCCCCATGGTATCACAGAGACTGCACATGCACTACACAGTTATTTCCCAGGGTATCACAGAGACTGCACATGCACTACACAGTTATTTCCCAGGGTATCACAGAGACTGCACATGCGCTACACAGTTATTTCCCTATAGTGCATACCAGAGACTGCACATGCACTACACAGTTATTTCCCAGGGTATCACAGAGACTGCACATGCACTACACAGTTATTTCCCAGGGTATCACAGAGACTGCACATGCACTACACAGTTATTTCCCAGGGTATCACAGAGACTGCACATGCACTACACAGTTATTTCCCTATAGTGCATACCAGAGACTGCACATGCACTACACAGTTATTTCCCTATAGTGCATACCAGAGACTGCACATGCACTACACAGTTATTTCCCAGGGTATCACAGAGACTGCACATGCACTACACAATTATTCCCCAGGGTATCCCAGAGACTGCACATGCACTACACAGTTATTTCCCAGGGTATCACAGAGACTGCACATGCACTACACAGTTATTTCCCAGGGTATCACAGAGACTGCACATGCACTACACAGTTATTTCCCAGGGTATCACAGAGACTGCACATGCACTACACAGTTATTCCCCAGGGTATCGCAGAGACTGCACATGCACTACACAGCTATTACTCAGGGTATCACAAAGACTGCACATGCACTACACAGTTATTCCCCAGGGTATCCCAGAGACTACACATGCACTACACAGTTATTCCCCAGGGTAACCCAGAGACTGCACATGCACTACACAATTATTACCCAGGGTAACCCAGAGACTGCACATGCACTACACAGTTATTCCCCAGGGTATCACAGAGACTGCACATGCACTACACAGTTATTCCCTAGGGTATCCCAGAGACTGCACATGCACTACACAGTTATTCCCCAGGGTATCACAGAGACTGCACATGCACTACACAGTTATTACCCAGGGTATCACAGAGACTGCACATGCATTACACAGTTATTCCCTAGGGTATCACAGAGACTGCACATGCACTACACAGTTATTACCAAGGGTATCCCAGAGACTGCACATGCACTACACAGTTATTACCCAGGGTATCCCAGAGACTGCACATGCACTACACAGTTATTACCCAGGATATCCCAGAGACTGCACATACACTACACAGTTATTACCCAGGGTATCCCAGAGACTGCACATGCACTACACAGTTATTACCCAGGGTATCCCAGAGACTGCACATGCACTACACAGTTATTTCCCAGGGTATCACAGAGACTGCACATGCACTACACAGTTATTACCCAGGGTATCACAGAAACTGCATATGCACTACACAGTTATTTCCCAGGGTATCACAGAGACTGCACATGCACTACACAGTTATTCCCCAGGGTATCACAGAGACTGCACATGCACTACACAGTTATTCCCCAGGGTATCACAGAGACTGCACATGCACTACACAGTTATTCCCCAGTTTATCTCAGAGAACTCACATGCACTACACAGTTATTCCCCAGGTTATCACAGAGACTGCACATGCACTACACAGTTATTCCCCAGTTTATCTCAGAGAACTCACATGCACTACACAGTTATTCCCCAGGGTATCACAGAGACTGCACATGCACTACACAGTTATTCCCCAGGGTATCCCAGAGACTGCACATGCACTACACAGTTATTCCCCAGGGTATCACAGAGACTGCACATGCACTACACAGTTATTCCCTAGGGTATCCCAGAGACTGCACATGCACTACACAGTTATTCCCCAGGGTATCACAGAGACTGCACATGCACTACACAGTTATTACCCAGGGTATCACAGAGACTGCACATGCATTACACAGTTATTCCCTAGGGTATCACAGAGACTGCACATGCACTACACAGTTATTACCAAGGGTATCCCAGAGACTGCACATGCACTACACAGTTATTACCCAGGGTATCCCAGAGACTGCACATGCACTACACAGTTATTACCCAGGATATCCCAGAGTCTGCATACACTACACAGTTATTACCCAGGGTATCCCAGAGACTGCACATGCACTACACAGTTATTACCCAGGGTATCCCAGAGACTGCACATGCACTACACAGTTATTTCCCAGGGTATCACAGAGACTGCACATGCACTACACAGTTATTACCCAGGGTATCACAGAAACTGCATATGCACTACACAGTTATTTCCCAGGGTATCACAGAGACTGCACATGCACTACACAGTTATTCCCCAGGGTATCACAGAGACTGCACATGCACTACACAGTTATTCCCCAGGGTATCACAGAGACTGCACATGCACTACACAGTTATTCCCCAGTTTATCTCAGAGAACTCACATGCACTACACAGTTATTCCCCAGGTTATCACAGAGACTGCACATGCACTACACAGTTATTCCCCAGTTTATCTCAGAGAACTCACATGCACTACACAGTTATTCCCCAGGGTATCACAGAGACTGCACATGCACTACACAGTTATTCCCCAGGGTATCGCAGAGACTGCACATTGTAATGGGTTTTTGCTATGAACTGCAAAATGGAGATTTATAGTCCTCTAGTTATCAAGCCGTCAACCGCATATACAATGGAATTCCGCAGCATATTTGTGTCGAGGCTGATTCGCCTTAGTTATCAAGCCCTACTGCCCAGCAAAAGTAGAATATAGTGACGTAAGCTTGGATCCGCCGGACTCGGTCCGTCACAGATCGTTGCTTATGTCACCCCAGATGTTCCAAACGCAAGTTCGGCACAATCTGACTACCTTTGGTAGTTATCAAACTACTAGCAGGTACGCTTGCCACTATTCCGGGCCAGCGTATCTGGATTTCAATGGAATCAATGGGAGTCTGCCCATAGCGAAAGCTTATGTTCGCTGCTGCCCGATATCCCATTGATTCCTATGGGAAACGTCTGCACCTAACACCCTAACATGTACCCGAGTCTAAACACCCCTAATCTGTCCCCCCCTACACCGCCGCAACTAAATAAATTTATTACCCCCTAAACCACCGCTCCCGGACCCTGCCGCAACCTACATTATACATATTAACCCCTAATCTGCCGCCCCCTACACCGCCGAAACTAAATAAATTTATTCCCCCCTAAACCGCCGCTCCCGGACCCCGCCGCCACCTACATAATACCTATTAACCCCTATCCTGCCCCCCTATACCGCCGCCACCTATAATAAATTTATTAACCCCTATCCTGCACCCCCTACACCGCCGCCACTATAATAAAATTATTAACCCCTAAACCTAAGTCTAACACTAACCCTAACACCCCCCTAACTTAAATATTAAATAAATCTAAATAATATTACTCTTATTAACTAAATTAATCCTATTTAAAACTAAATACCTATAAAATAAACCCTAATATAGCTACAATATAACTAATAATTACATTGTAACTATTTTAGGATTTATTTTTATTTTATAGGCAAGTTTGTATATATTTTAACTAGGTACAATAGTTATTAAATAGTTATTAACTATTTAATAACTACCTAGCTAAAAGAAATTCAAAATTACCTGTAAAATAAATCGTAACCTAAGTTACAATTAAACCTAACACTACACTATCATTAAATTATTTAAATAAATTAGCTACCATTACCTACAATTAAATACAATTAAATAAACTAAACTAAATTACAAAAAAAAAACACACACTAAATTACAGAAAATAAAAAAATATTACAAGAATTTTAAACTAATTACACCTAATCTAAGCCCCTAATAAAAAAAATAAATAAAAAAAATAATGAAAGTCCCTACACTATTCTACATTACCAAGTAACCAGCTCTTTTACCAGCCCTTAAAAGGGCCTTTTGCTGGGCATTGACCCAAAGTAATCAGCTCTTTTGCCTGTAAAAGAAAAATACAACCCCCCCAACATTAAAACCCACCACCCACATACCCCTACTCTAACCCACCCAATCCCCCCTTAAAAGAACCTAACACTACCCCCTGAAGATCTCCCTACCTTGAGTCGTCTTCACCCAGCCGGGCCTAAGTCTTCATCCGATAGGGCAGAAGAGGACATCCAGACCGGCAGAAGTCTTCATCCTATCCGGGCAGAAGAGGACATCCGAACCGGCAGACATCTTCATCCAAGCGGCATCTTCTATCTTCATCCATCCGACGAGGAGAGGCTCCATCTTCAAGACCTCCGGCGCAGAACATCCTTCCTGCACGACGACTACTCGACGAATGGCTGGTCCTTTAAATGACGTCATCCAAGATGGCGTCCCTCGAATTCCGATTGGCTGATAGGATTCTATCAGCCAATTGGAATTAAGGTAGGAAAAATTAATCTGTTTCAATCCGATTGGCTGATCCAATGAGCTGTTAAATAGTTAATAACTATTTAATAACTATTGTACCTAGTTAAAATATATACAAACTTGCCTGTAAAATAAAAATAAATCCTAAAATAGCTACAATGTAACTATTAATTACATTGTAGCTATCTTAGGGTTTATTTTACAGGTAAGTATTTAGTTTTAAATTGGAATAATTTATTTAATGATAGTGTAGTGTTAGGTGTAATTGTAACTTAAGTTAGTTTTTATTTTACAGGTAAATTTGTCTTTATTTTAACTAGGTAGCTATTAAATAGTTAATAACTATTTAATAGCTATTGTACCTAGTTAAAATAAATACAAAGTTACCTGTAAAATAAAAATAAATCCTAAAATAGCTACAATGTAATTATTATTTATATTGTAGCTATATTAGGGTTTATTTTATAGGTAAGTATTTAGTTTTAAATATGATTAATTTAGTTAATAAGAGTAATATTATTTAGATTTATTTAATTAATATTTAAGTTAGGGGGGTGTTAGGGTTAGTGTTAGACTTAGGTTTAGGGGTTAATAATTTTATTATAGTGGCGGCGGTGTAGGGGGGGGGGGCAGGATAGGGGTTAATAAATTTATTATAGGTGGCTGCGGTATAGGGGGGCAGGATAGAGGTTAATAGGTATTATGTAGGTGGCGGCGGGGTCCAGGAGCGGCGGTTTAGGGGTTAACATATTTATTATAGTTGCAGCGGGGTCTGGGAGCAGCGGTTTAGGGTTTAATATATTTATCATAGTTGCGGCGGGGTCTAGGAGCGGTGGTTTAGGGGTTAACATATTTATTATAGTTGCGGCAGGGACCGGGAGCGGCGGTTTAGGGGTTAATATATTTATTATAGTTGCGGCAGGGTCTAGGAGCGGTGGTTTAGGGGTTAATATCTTTATTTAGTTGAGAGGTGCTCCGTGTGCGCCGGTATAGGGGGTAGAACAGTATAGTATAGTGTGAGTGCTTAGTGACAGGGGTATCAATAATGCTGTAAAAAAGCTGAAGAGCAGCGAGATTGATGATTGATAACTATCACAGTCCGCTGCTCATCGCCCCGTACTTGGTGCGCGGCTTTTTGACAGATTTATTGATAACTTTGGCGAGCGTATTCAGGTCCACGGCGGCGATGTGAGGCGAGCTTAGGCGAGCGTATTGGGGCCGGCGAAGGCAGGTAAGTACGGAGCTTCATAACTAGAGGCCATAGTGTCTTATTGAATACCATTCTGTGTTACTGCTGTAAAACAGCTAAATACCAAAGGAATTACATTTAACACGATAGACTGAATGTAATGTATGATTTATTTTTCTTTTGCAAATACTCAAAGCTAATAATTACAAATCATTGTATATATTTATTTCTCTGTAACCCTCAAATACAGGATTTATATAAACTTTAGAATAAATGTAAGAACAAGTCTTAAGAACTTACAAATAATAAGTTTATATATGTATTTCTCTGTAATCCTAAAATGAGCATTTATATAGCTTTATAATAGTTTTAAGTAAGGAGATATTAAGTGCGGCATAGAACTGTTATGACTTGTATTCAAGGACACAAGACAAACAAATGTTTATACTAGTGATGTCATCAGATAAGACTAAAACGTTACAAATACGTCTCTTTGTAGCTAGAAAAGGACAACATCTTTAGAACTTCTTTGAGATTATTCATTCGAGTGGTACGTAAAACAATTATTATAAGACAGTTTTATTCATTTAATTAGATTTAACTCTGTGTGTATTAGATAATAATTCTAAGGAATTGTATTTGTTTTATTAGTTCTGCTAACTAATTTACTATATAATAAAATATATGTTCTAACATTATTCTCTCTTAAATTAATTTATTCTTATTATAAATATTTATTGTACTCAGAAAATGTCTTTATAAGAATGGGACCTGTTTCACTTGTATAAAAGGAAAGGTTGGTGCTTGGAATCTTTATTTTAATATAACTGACCTTATGAGTGAAAAAGGAGTGACCCACTACAATATGCACGGCACATTTATTCCCCAGGGTATCCCAGACACTGCACATGCGCTACAGTTATTCCCCAGACACTGCACATGCACTACACAGTTATTACCCAAGGTATACCAGACACTGCACATGCACTACACAGTTATTCCCCAGACACTGCACATGCACTGCACAGTTAATCCCCAGAGACTGCACATGCACTACACAGTTATTCCCCAGGGTATCCCAGACACTGCACATGCACTACAGAGTTGTTCCCCAGACACTGCACATGCACTACATAGTTATTACCCAAGGTATCCCAGACACTGTACTTGCACTACACAGTTATTCCCCAGAGACTGCACATGCACTACACAGTTATTTCCCAAGTTATTCCAGAGAATGCACATGCACTACACAGTTATTACCCAGGGTATCATAGAGACTGCACATGCACTACACAGTTATTCCCCAGGGTATCATAGAGACTGCACATGCACTACACAATTATTCCCCATGGTATCCAAGACACTGCACATGCACCACACAGTTATTACCCAGGGTATCCTAAAGACTGCACATGCACTACACAATTATTCCCCAGGGTATCCCAAAGACTGCACATGCACCACACAGTTATTCCCCAGGATATCTGAGAGACTGCACATGCACTACACAGTTATTCACCAGGGCATCTAAGAGACTGCACATGCACTACACAGTTATTACCCAGGGTATCCCAGAGACTGCACATGCACTACACAGTTATTCCCCAGGGTATCCCAGAGACTGCATATGCACTACACAGTAATTCCCCAGTTTATCTCAGAGAACTCACATGCACTACTCAATTATTCCCAAGGATATCCCAGAGACTGCAAATGCACTGCACAGTTATTCCCCAGGGTATCCCAGAGACTGCACATGCACTGCACAGTTATTCCCCAGGGTATTCTAGAGACTGCACATGCACTACACATTATTCCCCTGGATATCCCAGAGAATGCACATGCACAACACAGTTATTCCCCAGGGTATTCCAGAGACTGCACATGCACTACACAGTTATTTCCCAGGGTATCCCAGAGATTGCACATGCATTACACAGTTATTCCGCAGGGTATCCCAGATACTGCACATGCACTAAACAGCTTTTCCCAGGGTATCCAAGAGAATGCACATGCACTACACATTTATTACCCAGGGGATCACAGAGACTGCACATGAACTACACAGTTATTCCCCAGGATATCCCAGAGACTGCATATGCACTACACAGTTATTCCCCAGAGACTGCACATGAACTACATAGTTATTCCACAGGGTATCCCAGAGACTGCACATGCGCTACACAGTTATTCCCCAGGGTATCCCAGAGACTGCACATGCACTACACAGTTATTCCCCAGGGTATCCCAGAGACTGCACATGCACTGCACAGTTATTCCCCAGGGTATCACAGTGACTGCACTGCACCACACCACACAGTTATTCCCCAGGGTATCCCAGAGACTGCACATGCACTACACAGTTATTCCCCAGGGTATCCCAGAGACTGCACATGCACTACACAGTTATTCCCCAGGGTATCCTAGAGACTGCACATGCACTACACAGTTATTCCCCAGGGCATCCCAGAGACTGCACATGCACTACACATTTATTCCTCAGGGTATCCCAGAGACTGCACATGCACTCCACATTTATTCCCCAGGGTATCCTAGAGACTGCACATGCACTACACATTTATTCCCCAGGGTATCCTAGAGACTGCACATGCACTACACAGTTATTCCCCAGGGTATCCTAGATACTGCACATTCACTAAACAGCTTTTCCCAGGGTATCCAAGAGAATGCACATGCACTACACATTTATTACCCAGGGGATCACAGAGACTGCACATGCACTACACATTTATTCCTCAGGGTATCACAGAGACTGCACATGCACTACACAGTTATTCCTCAGGGGATCACAGAGACTGCACATGCACTACACAGTTATTCCCCAGGGTATCCCAGACACTGCACATGCACTAAATAGTTATACCCCAGGGTATCACAGAGACTGCACATGCACCACTCAGTTATTTCCCAGGGTATCACAGAGACTGCACATGCACTACACAGTTATTACCCAGGGTATCACAGAGACTGCATATGCACTACACAGTTATTACCCAGGGTATCCCAGAGACTGCACATGCACTACACAGTTATTCTCCAGGGTATCACAGAGACTGCACATGCACTACACAGTTATTATTATTCAGGGTATCACAGAGACTGCACATGCACTACACAGTTATTCTCCAGGGTATCACAGAGACTGCACATGCACTACACAGTTATTCCCCAGGGTATCCTAGAGACTACACATGCACTACACAGTTATTCCCCAGGGTATCCCAGACACTGCACATGCACTAAATAGTTATACCCCAGGGTATCACAGAGACTGCACATGCACCACTCAGTTATTTCCCAGGGTATCACAGAGACTGCACATGCACTACACAGTTATTACCCAGGGTATCACAGAGACTGCACATGCACTACACAGTTATTACCCAGGGTATCCCAGAGACTGCACATGCACAACACAGTTATTACCCAGGGTATCCCAGAGAATGCACATGCACTACACAGTTATTCTCCAGGGTATCACAGAGACTGCACATGCACTACACAGTTATTCCCCAGGGTATCCCAGAGACTGCACATGCACTACACAGTTATTACCCAGGGTATCCCAGAGACTGCACATGCACTACACAGTTATTACCCAGGGTATCCCAGAGACTGCACATGCACTACACAGTTATTCTCCAGGGTATCACAGAGACTGCACATGCACTACACAGTTATTCCCCAGGGTATCACAGAGACTGCACATGCACTACACAGTTATTCCCCAGGGTATCCCAGACACTGCACATGCACTACACAGCAATTTCCAGGGTATCCCAGAGACTGCACATGCACTACACAGTTAATCCCCAGGGTCTCCCAGAGACTGCACATGCACTACACAGTAATCCCCAGGGTCTCCCAGATACTGCTAATGCACTACACATTTATTCCCCAGGGTATCCCAGACAGTGCACATGCACTACACAGTTATTCCCCAGGGTATCCCAGACACTGCACATGCACTACACAGTTATTCCCAAGGGTATCCCAGAGACTGCATATGCACTACACAGTTTTTCCCCAAGGTATCCCAGAGACTGCACATGCACTACACAGTTATTCCCCAGGATATCCCAGAGATTGCACATCCACTACACATTTTTCCCCAGGGTATCTTAGAGCCTGCACAAGCACTACACATTTATTCCCCAGGGTATCACAGAGACTGCACATGCAATACACAGTTATTCCCCAGGGCTTCCCAGAGACCGCACATGCACTACACAGCTATTTCCAGGGTTTCCCAGAGACTGCACATGCACTACACAGTTAATCCCCAGGGTCTCCCAGAGACTGCACATGCACTACACAATTATTCCCCAGGGTATCCCAGAGACTGCACATGCATTACACATTTATTTCCCAGGGTATCCCAGAGACTGCACATGCACTACACATTTATTTCCCAGGGTATCCCAGAGACTACACATGCACTACACATTTATTCCCCAGTGTATCATAGAGACTGCACATGCGCTACACAATTATTCCCCAGGGTATTTCAGAGACTGCACATGCACTACACATTTATTTCCCAGGGTATCCCAGAGACTGCACATGCACTACACAGCTATTCCCCAGGATATCTTAGAGACTGCACATGCACTACACATTTATTCCCCAGGGTATCTTAGAAACTGCACATGCACTACACATTTATTCCCCAGGGTATCCCAGAGACTGCACATGCACTACACATTTATTCCCAGGGTATCCCAGAGACTGCACATGCACTACACAGCTATTTCCAGGGTATCCCAGAGACTGCACATGCACTTCAGTTACTCCCCAGGATATCCCAGAAACTGCACATGCGCTACACAATTATTCCCCAGGGTATTTCAGAGACTGCACGTGCACTACACATTTATTACCCAGGGTATCGCAGAGACTGCATATGCGCTACACAATTATTCCCCAGGGTATTTCAGAGACTGCACATGCACTACACATTTATTCCCCAGGGTATCCCACAGACTGCACATGCGCTACACAATTATTACCCAGGGTATTTAAGAGACTGCACATGCACAACACATTTATTCCTCAGGGTATCCCAGTTATTTCCCAGGGTATCCCAGAGACTGCACATGCACTACACAGTTATTTCTCAGCATATCCCAAAGACTGCACATGCACTACACATTTATTCCCCAGGGTATCCCAGAGACTGCACATGCGCTACCCAATTATTCCCCAGGGTATTTAAGAGACTGCACATGCACAACAAATTTATTCCCCAGGGTATCCCAGTTATTTCCCAGGGTATCCCAGAGACTGCACATGCACTACACAGTTATTACCCAGGGTATCCCAGACACTGCATATGCACTACACAGTTATTCCCCAGGGTATCCCAGAGACTGCACATGCACTACACAGTTATTCCCCAGGGTATCCCAGACACTGCACATACACAACACATTTATTCCCCAGGGTATCCCAGAGACTGCACATGCACTACACAGATATTCCCCAGGGTATCCCAGACACTGCACATGCACTACACATTTATTCCCCAGGGTATTCCAGAGACTGCACATGCACTACACAGTTATTCCCCAGGGTATCCCAGAGACTGCAAATGCACTACACAGTTATTCCCCAGGGTATCCCAGACACTGCACATGCACTACACAGTTATTCCCCAGTGTACCCCAGACACTGCACATGCACTACACAGTTATTCCCAATGGTATCCCAGAGACTGCATATGCACTACACAGTTTTTCCCCAAGGTATCCCAGAGACTGCACATGTACTACACAGTTATTCCCCAGGATATCCTGGAGATTGCACATGCACTACACATTTATTCCCCAGGGTATCTTAGAGCCTGCACAAGCACTACACATTTATTCCCCAGGGTATCACAGAGACTGCACATGCAATACACAGTTATTCCCCAGGGTTTCCCAGAGACTGCACATGCACTACACAGTTATTCCCCAGGGTATCCTAGAGACTGCACATGCAATACACAGATATTCCCCAGGGTATCTCAGAGACTGCACATGCACTACACAGTTATTACCCAGGGTATCCCAGAGACTGCACATGCACTACACAGTTATTCCCCAGGGTATCACAGAGACTGCACATGCAATACACAGATATTCCCCAGGGTATCTCAGAGACTGCACATGCACTACACAGTTATTCCCCAGGGTATCACAGAGACTGCAAATGCACTACACAGCTATTTCCAGGGTATCCCAGAGACTGCACATGCACTACACAGTTAAACCCCAGGGTATCCCAGATACTGCACATGCACTACACAGTTATTTCCCAGGGTATCCCAGAGACTACACATGCACTACACATTTATTCCCCAGTGTATCATAGAGACTGCACATGCGCTACACAATTATTCCCCAGGGTATTTCAAAGACTGCACATGTACTACACATTTATTTCCCAGGGTATCCCAGAGACTGCACATGCACTACACATTTATTCTCCAGGGTATCCCAGAGACTGCACATGCACTACACAGCTATTTCCAGGGTATCCCAGAGACTGCACGTGCGCTACACAATTATTCCCCAGGGTATTTTAGAGACTGCACATGCACTACACATTTATTACCCAGGGTATCGCAGAGACTGCATATGCGCTACACAATTATTCCCCAGGGTATTTCAGAGACTGCACATGCACTACACATTTATTCCCCAGGGTATCCCAGAGACTGCACATGCGCTACACAATTATTCCCCAGGGTATTTAAGAGACTGCACATGCACAACACATTTATTCCCCAGGATATCCCAGTTATTTCCCAGGGTATCCCTGAGACTGCACATGCACTACACAGTTATTTCCCAGCATATCCCAGAGACTGCACATGCACTACACATTTATTCCCCAGGGTATCATAGAGAATGCACATGCGCTACACAGTTATTCCCCAGGGTATCCCAGAGACTGCACATGCACTACACATTTATTCCCCAGGGTATCCCAGACACTGCACATGCACTACACATTTATTCCCCAGGGTATCCCAGAGACTGCACATGCACTACACAGTTATTCCCCAGGGTATCCCAGACACTGCACATGCACTACACATTTATTCCCCAGGGTATTCCAGAGACTGCACATGCACTACACATTTATTCCCCAGGGTATTCCAGAGACTGCACATGCACTACACAGTTATTCCCCAGGGTATCCCAGAGACTGCACATGCACTACACAGTTATTCCCCAGGGTATCCCAGAGACTGCACATGCACTACACAGTTATTCCCAAGGGTATCCCAGAGACTGCATATGCCCTACAAAATTTTTCCACAAGGTATCCAAGAGACTTCACATGCACTACACAGTTATTCCCCAGGATATCCCAGAGATTGCACATGCACTACACATTTATTCCCCAGGTTATCTTAGAGCCTGCACAAGCACTACACATTTATTCCCCAGGGTATCCCAGTTATTTCCCAGGGTATCCCCGAGACTGCACATGCACTACACAGTTATTTCTCAGCATATCCCAGAGACTGCACATGCACTACACATTTATTCCCCAGGGTATCATAGAGAATGCACATGCACTACACAATTATTCCCCAGGGTATCCCAGAGACTGCACATGCACTACACATTTATTCCCCAGGGTATCCCAGACACTGCACATGCACTACACATTTATTCCCCAGGGTATCCCAGAGACTGCACATGCACTACACAGTTATTCCCCAGGGTATCCCAGACACTGCACACGCACTACACATTTATTCCCCAGGGTATTCCAGAGACTGCACATGCACTACACATTTATTCCCCAGGGTATTCCAGAGACTGCACATGCACTACACAGTTATTCCCCAGGGTATCCCAGAGACTGCACATGCACTACACAGTTATTCCCCAGGGTATCCCAGACGCTGCACATGCACTACACAGTTATTCCCAAGGGTATCCCAGAGACTGCATATGCACTACAAAGTTTTTCCACAAGTTATCCAAGAGACTGCACATGCACTACATAGTTATTCCCCAGGATATCCCAGAGATTGCACATGCACTACACATTTATTCCCCAGGTTATCTTAGAGCCTGCACAAGCACTACACATTTATTCCCCAGGGTATCCCAGAGACTGCACATGCAATACACAGTTATTCCCCAGGGTTTCACAGAGACTGCACATGCACTACACAGTTATTCCCCAGGGCATCCCAGAGACTGCACATGCACTACACAGTTATTCCCCAGGGTATACCAGAGACCGCACATGCACTACACAGCTATTTCCAGGGTATCCCAGAGACTGCACATGCACTACACATTTATTCCCCAGGGTATCCCAGAAACTGCACATGCACTGCACAGTTATTCCCCAGTGTATCCCAGAGACTGCACATGCACTACACAATTATTCCCCAGGGTATCCCAGAGACTGCACATGCACTACACAGTTAATCCCCAGGGTATCCCAGAGACTGCACATGCACTACACAGTTATTACCCAGGGTATTCCAGTGACTGCACAAGCACTACACAGTTATTCCCCAGGGTATCCCAGAGACTGCACATGCACTACACATTTATTCCCCAGGGTATCCCAGAAACTGCACATGCACTACACAGTTATTCCCCAGTGTATCCCAGAGACTGCACATGCGCTACACAGTTATTCCCCAGGATATCCCAGAGAGTACACATGCACTACACATTTATTCCCCAGTGTATCATAGAGACTGCACATGCGCTACACAATTATTCCCCAGGGTATTTCAGAGACTGCACATGCACTACACATTTATTTCCCAGGGTATCCCAGAGACTGCACATGCACTACACAGCTATTCCCCAGGATATCTTAGAGACTGCACATGCACTACACATTTATTCCCCAGGGTATCTTAGAAACTGCACATGCACTACACATTTATTCTCCAGGGTATCCCAGAGACTGCACATGCACTACACATTTATTCCCCAGGGTATCCCAGAGACTGCACATGCACTACACAGCTATTTCCAGGGTATCCCAGAGACTGCACATGCACTGCAGTTACTCCCCAGGATATCCCAGAGACTGCACATGCGCTACACAATTATTCCCCAGGGTATTTCAGAGACTGCACATGCACTACACATTTATTACCCAGGGTATCGCAGAGACTGCATATGCGCTACACAATTATTCCCCCGGGTATTTAAGAGACTTCACATGCACAACACATTTATTCCCCAGGGTATCCCAGTTATTTCCCAGGGTATCCCAGAGACTGCATATGCGCTACACAATTATTCCCCAGGGTATTTCAGAGACTGCACATGCACTACACATTTATTCCCCAGGGTATCCCAGAGACTGCACATGCGCTACACAATTATTCACCAGGGTCTTTTACACCTACAGCTACACATAGCTTAGCCACATATATGAGTTTGGTACAAAAAGAAATTGATATTCTTTTTAAGAGAGAGAGAAAAAAGAAATTGGTACAAAAGAACAAAAAAGACAAACTTGCTATTGAGAAATTAAAAAATAACAAACAGATAATCATTAAGAAAGCCGATAAGGGCGGAACCATTGTCCTTTTGGATAGAATAGATTATGTGGCAGAAATTAATAGACAACTATCTGACAATCAAGTATATCAAATACTAAATAGAGATCCAACCATTGATATTAACAAAGAAATGAAAAACATCTTAGACCTTGCAGTCAAGAGGGAAGTTATCACAGAGTCATTTAGAGAAGCTTTATATATTGATAATCCGATTAGACCGGTTATATATGTTTTGCCCAAGATACATAAGGCTAAAGAGAAACCCCCTGGTAGGTCAATTGTGGCAGGAATGGGTTCTGTTTTTTCATCTATCTCTGTTTTCTTAGACAAAATATTACAGCCATTTGTAAAACAAGCAAATTCCTATATTAGAGATACTAATGACTTCTTAAACAAAATTAAGGATCTTGGATATGTTGGAGATAAATGTATTTCATTTACTTTAGATGTTTCTAGTCTATATACCTCAATAAAACATACTAGTGGGGTTGAAGCTGTTGAGAATACATTGAGATCTAATAGTGACTATACTGAGAGAGAAATTGGGTTCCTTGTTGAATTGTTGTCTATCATATTATATCAGAATTATTTTTTGTTTGGAGATACATATTATTTACAAAAACAGGGAACAGCAATGGGCTCCAACGTCGCCCCCACATACGCCAACATTTTCATGAATAATTTTGAAGAATATTTTGTATATTCTCATCTATCTTTTCAACGTTATGGTGTCTCCTGGTGGAGATATATCGATGATGTGTTTGGCGTGTGGGGGGGCGACGTTGGTAGCCTCCTGTCATTTGTACAGGATCTTAATAATTCAGTTACAGGTTTAAAGTTTACACTGATTATGAATGAGGTGAGGATTGAGTATCTTGATACTATTGTCTATAATAAGGAGGGATTTCTATATACTGATCTTTACACAAAGAGTACTGACAGGAACAACTTGCTGAAATATGGGAGCTACCATCCAGAAAATGTCTTTCAGGCAATCCCTAAAAGTCAGTTTATTCGTGTGAAAAGAATAGTATCGGATCAAGAACAATGTAAATATAGATTGGAACAAATGGCGAACAAATTTATAAATAGAAATTATCCTCCATCTTTGATCTCTAAACAATTAGATGCGATCATGAATGAGAACAATTCAGATAAGATAAATAAACAAAAAACAAAGTCAAACCGTATGATTTTTGTCACACAATTTAATAGGTTAAGTAATAAAATTACTGGTATCTTGAAGAAAAATTGGCATATAATAAAAGACTGCCATCCAGAAGTTTTGGAATTTAAAGAAAATTTAATGGTGGCTTATAAGAAAAACAGAAGTATCAAAGATGAGTTGGTACATTCAGATATTGGTAGCTGTAAACAAGAGAGACAGAAAACTATTGGGCCTAAGAGACATGGCTGCTACCCATGTCTAAATTGTTCCCACTGTAGCTCTATGATCAAAGGGGAAATTTTTTATCATCCCATTACTGGGAAGAAATATAAAATAAATAAGTATCTCACATGCAGGGCTACATACTGTATCTATCTTATTAAATGTCCGTGTGGCCAAATTTATATTGGCGAGACCTGTAGAGAGGTAAGGGAGAGGATAACTGAACACAAATCTAATATCAGATGTAAGAATAAAGAAGCGCCAGTTTCCTCTCACTTCCTCTCTATGGGTCATAATATCAGTCAACTTAGGTTTCAAATTATTGAACAAGTAGATAGGCCTAGAAGGGGTGGAGATAGGGAACGACTATTAAAAATGAGAGAGATGTTCTGGGTATATAAACTAGAGTGCATGAAGCCAAAGGGTATGAACAAAGATTTTGACTGGAGTCTTTTTCTCTGATAAAATCTGTGATAATGTATTACGATAAAATTCTTTTTCTCTATTGACAACATAAATAACATCAGCTGTTTGAAATAATTTTGCTATGCATTGTTCCTCTTTTTAAATTTGTACTTGGTTGTATATGTCTTTTTAAGTGATTTTATCTATGTGTTTATTCACCTCCTGTGTTGAATTTGGAGTTGCATTGAATTATTGCATCCACAAGATGGCACTGTTGTGCAGTTGGATTCTAACACAGGATGAAGAATAATAGGTAAGGGCATATAAGGCATACACCTGTGTATCTAATTATACATGATTAAGAGCCTGGTGTGGCTTGAAACGTTGTAACTGTTTGTTTGGGACCCCATGTGAAATAAAGGTCTTTTAAGAAAACTTGGTGGCTGGAATACTTTTTGAATCTGGATTGACTGGGACCTGGCAAGTCCTTTTTTGTTCCGTGCCCCACTGAAAAAGCAAAGGTGTGCTGTTTCTTCAAAATCATTTGTGGATCAAGATTATTTAAGAGACTGCACATGCACAACACATTTATTCCCCAGGGTATCCTAGAGACTGCACATGCACTACACAGTTATTCCCCAGGGTATCCCAGAGACTGCACATGCACTACACATTTATTTATTTTTTTAGGTTATTTAAAACGAATGATTATTACAGTAATTGCAATATCTTTGATTGTCACAGGGACTGCCCATGCGCTACACAATTATTCCCCAGGGTATTTCAGAGACTGCACATGCACAACACAGTTATTCCCCAGGGTATCCCAGAGACTGCACATGCACAACACAGTTATTCCCCAGGGTATCCCAGAGACTGCACATGCGCTACACAGTTATTTTCCCAGGGTATCCCAGAGACTGCACATGCACTACACAGTTATTTTCCCAGGGTATCCCAGAGACTGCACATGCACTACACAGTTATTCCCCAGGGTATCCCAGAGACTGCACATGCACTACACAGTTATTACCCAGGGTATCCCAGAGACTGCACATGCGCTACACAGTTATTTTCCCAGGGTATCACAGAGACTGCACATGCACTACACAGTTATTTCCCAGGGTATCCCAGAGACTGCACATGCACTACACAGTTATTTCCCAGGGTATCCCAGAGACTGCACATGCACTACACAGTTATTTTCCAAGGGTATCCCAGAGACTGCACATGCACTACACAGTTATTCCCCAGGGTATCACAGATACTGCACATGCACTACACAGTTATTCCCCAGGGTATCACAGATACTGCACATGCGCTACACAGTTATTCCCCAGGGTATCACAGATACTGCACATGCACAGCACAATGTAATGTAAGTCTTTAAATCCTATTATGTCAAGCTTAGGCAATGTTATTTGAGAGACAGGACAGGGTGTAGCAACAATAGGTAATGGTAAATTTATATATATTTCGTTCAACCTTAGGATTTTAAGGTTATTTAAAACTAATGATTATTACAGTAATTGCAATATCTTTGATTGTCGTATTATTTAGTATTTTATCTTTTCTTCCTAGGAAGGCGTCTAAAAAACAGAAAATGAGCATTTTCCTTTCAACCTGTTTTATTATGAGTGTGATTCCAAGAAAGAAAAGACATTCGTTATTATCACGCTATGCTATAATACATACTCCTATTAGATGTGCAGATGAACAGCACCACAATTTTTATTATAAATGTAACCAGTGTGACGTATTGGTTAAAGACATTAATAATCCTTATATATTTTCAAATTATGCAGGTTTTGTTACATTAAAAGCTAACCCGAGTCGAAAACCTTGGATTCTAGCTTATTATCAGCATTCCTGTATTAATAATGAATCCACACCGTCGAGTACGCAGGGGCCTCAAATTGTCTCTCAGCATCAAAGGAAATTATCGAGGTTATTCCCACACATGTCTCATATATCTATGAGGATATTTCTCCAGCAAGTAACGCCACGCCAGCTGGCAATTTCACCGACATATGTAGCACATCCAAGAACACTACGCAATTTCATGTACCAAGCACCTCTACAGAGCAACGATCCCTACACAGTACTCACACCACAGGGTACTTTGCTTCCCAGAAGCATACACCAGTTGACCAATTTCTGTCAGATAGCGAATTTAGTAAATTTATTTGACCAACCTAATTTTATAGTAGTAGATCCTGAGCAAGAGGTATTAATGATGTCATCTTCCCCGAGTGGGAGATCTGACCTTTGTTAGTCATGGAGCATATAATTGTATTACGTTAATGGCATGTTGCGGAAAGCCACATACAGACTGTTTTGGTGCTGTCTGGCATGGCAATATCGTGGACAATTACCGACCGAATTCACTCCTACAAGCCTTGTGGGGGGATTTTTATCGTATGGTTCCTACTCACACCTCTATCCGCTGTGACCATTATTCTGGCTTCCAAAACTGCATCTGCTTTGGATCTCCGATTCAAGTCATGTCCGTAAATCAGCAAAAAAAAGCTACACTTGAAGATGAGCCGGAAACACGTGTTTCTTTGCTGTGAGATTTCTCACAGTAAAGTTTCCTAAAGCAGCTTGTTATCATACACCGATAGACTGAATTTAATATATGTTTTATTTTTCTTTTGCAAATACTCAAAGCTAATAATTACAAACTGTTTTATATATGTATTTCTCTGTAATCCTGAAATACAGGATTTATATAAACTTTAGAATAAATGTAAGGGCAAGTCTTAAGTACTTACAAATAATCATTTTATATATGTATTTCTATGTAATCCTAAAATTAGGACTTATATAACTTTATAATAGTTTTTAAGTAAGGAGATATTAAGTGCGCCATAGAACTGTATAGACTTGTATTCAAGGACACAAGGCAAACAAATGTTTATACTAGTGATGTCATTATCCAGAGAAATAAAGGTAGCACACGGTTCCAAAAGGCTGAACCTTTTATTAGAGCAACGTTTCACGGCTCCTGCCCCTATACTAGTGATGTCATCAGATAAGACTAAAACGTTATAAATACGTCTCTTTGTAGCCACAGTGGAAGAACATATTTAGAGAATCTTTAAGATTAAGGTTGGTTGCTAAAGTCATTTGAGCGGTATGTAACACAAATATTATAAGAAAGCTTAATCCCTTAACGACCAAGGATGTCCTAATGACCAAGGACGGACCCTACACGTCCTTAGGGTTTTCAAGCACTGGAAGCGATCATGATCACTTCCAGCCGGTTTCAGGGTATTGCAGTGATGTCTCGATATTGAGGCATCCTGTAATACCCTTTTTTAAGCAACCGATACAGAGAGAGCCGCTGGATCCAACACTGCAGAATAATATATAAAAATAATTATTTTTAAAAGCCTTTTATTTTAGTACTGGCATATCTTTTGCCAGTACTTAAGATGGCGGTGACAATTGTTAGGGAAGGGGAGGGAAAAGAGTTTTTTAAGAGGGGTCAGGGAGGGATCAGGGGGTGAAATGTGTCAGATGGGAGGCTGATCTCTACACTAAATATAAAATTAACCCTACAAGCAACCTAATTAACTCCTTCACTGATGGGCATAATACAAGTGTGGTGCACAGCGGCATTTAGCAGCCTTCTAATTACCAAAAAGCAATGCTAAAGCCATATATGTCTGCTATTTCTGAACAAAGGGGATCCCAAAGAAGCATTTACAACCATTTGTGCTATAATTGCACAATCTGTTTCTAAATAATTTCAGTGAGAAACCTAAAGTTAGTGAAAAGGTTAACACTTTTTTTTATTTGATCGCATTTGGCAGTGAAATGGTGGCATGAAATATACCAAAATGGGCCTAGATCAATATTTTGGGTTGTTTACTAAAAAAATATATATATATACATATGAAGCGTTATTCAGGGATTCCATAACTATAGCTAATTTTGAAAAAAAAAAATGGTTTGGAAATAGCAAAGTGCTACTTGTACTTGTTGCCCTATAACTTGCAAAAAAAGCAAAGAACATGTAAACATTGGGTATATCTAAACTCAGGACAAAATTTAGAAACTATTTAGCTTGGGTGTTTTTTGGTGGTTGTAGATGTGTATTAGATTTTGGGGTCAAAGTTAGAAAAAGTGTTTTTTTTTCCATTTTGTCATCATATTTTATTAAAACAAATTATAGTAAATTATAAGATATGATAAAAATAATGGTATCTTTAGAAAGTCAATTTAATGGCGAGAAAAACGGTATATAATATGTGTTGGTATAGTAAATCAGTAAGAGGAAAATTACAGCTAAACACAAACACCGCAGAAATGTAAAAATAGCCTTGGTCCTTAACGGTAAGAAAATTGAAAAATGTTCTGGGCACTAAGGGGTTAATTACTTTAATTAGATATCACTCTGTGTTGATTAGATTACAATTATTATGTATTTCATTTGTTCTATTAGTTCTGTTAACTATTTTACTGCATTATAAAAATATCTTTTCTAACATTATTCTCTCTCAAATTCATTTCTTCTTATTATTATAAAAATATATTGTACTCAGACCTTATGAGTGAAAAAGTTGTGACCCACTACAACATGCACTGCACATTTATTCCCCAGGGTATCCCAGAGACTGCACATTCACTACTCAGTTATTCTCCAGGGAATCCCAGACACTGCACATGCACTTCTAAGTTATTCTCCAGGGAATCCCAGGCACTGCACATGCACTTCTAAGTTATTCTCCAGGGAATCCCAGACACTGCACATGCACTTCTAAGTTATTCTCCAGGGAATCCCAGACACTGCACATGCACTACACAGTTATTCCCCAGGGTATCCCAGAGACTGCACATGCACTACACAGTTATTACCCAGGGTATTCCAGAGACTGCACATGCACAGCACATTTATTCCCCAGGGTATCCCAGAGACTGCACATTCACTACTCAGTTATTCTCCAGGGAATCCCAGACACTGCACATGCACTTCTAAGTTATTCTCCAGGGAATCCCAGACACTGCACATGCACTTCTAAGTTATTCTCCAGGGAATCCCAGACACTGCACATGCACTTCTAAGTTATTCTCCAGGGAATCCCAGACACTGCACATGCACTTCTAAGTTATTATCCAGGGAATCCCAGACACTGCACATGCACTACACAGTTATTCCCCAGGGTATCCCAGAGACTGCACATGCACTACACAGTTATTACCCAGGGTATTCCAGAGACTGCACATGCACAGCACATTTATTCCCCAGGGTATCCCAGAGACTGCACATTCACTACTCAGTTATTCTCCAGGGAATCCCAGACACTGCACATGCACTTCTAAGTTATTCTCCAGGGAATCCCAGACACTGCACATGCACTTCTAAGTTATTCTCCAGGGAATCCCAGACACTGCACATGCACTTTTAAGTTATTCTCCAGGGAATCCCAGACCCTGCACATGCACTTTTAAGTTATTCTCCAGGGAATCCCAGACACTGCACATGCACTACACAATTATTCCCCAGGGTATCCCAGAGACTGCACATTCACTACTCATTTATTCTCCAGGGTATCCCAGAGACTGCACATGCACTACACAGTTATTACCCAGGGTATCCCAGAGACTGCACATGCACTACACAGTTATTACCCAGGGTATCCCAGAGACTGCACATGCACTGCACATTTATTCCCCAGGGAATCCCAGAGACTGCACATGCACTGCACATTTATTCCCCAGGGTATTCCAGAGACTGCACATTCACTTCTAAGTTATTCTCCAGGGAATCCCAGACCCTGCACATGCACTTTTAAGTTATTCTCCAGGGAATCCCAGACCCTGCACATGCACTTTTAAGTTATTCTCCAGGGAATCCCAGACACTGCACATGCACTTCTAAGCTATTCTCCAGGGAATCCCAGACCCTGCACATGCACTTTTAAGTTATTCTCCAGGGAATCCCAGACTCTGCACATGCACTTTTAAGTTATTCTCCAGGGAATCCCAGACACTGCACATGCACTACACAATTATTCCCCAGGGTATCCCAGAGACTGCACATGCACTACACAGTTATTACCCAGGGTATCCCAGAGACTGTACATGCACTACACAGTTATTAGCCAGGGTATTCCAGAGACTGCACATGCACAGCACATTTATTACCCAAGGTATCCTAGAGACTGCCCATGCACTACACAGTTATTACCCAGTGTATCCAAGATATCGCACTTGCACTACACAGTTATTACCCAGGGTACCCCAGAGACTGCACATGCACTACACATTTATTCCCCAGTGTATCCCAGAAACTGCACATGAACTACAAAGTTATTACCCAGGGTATCCTAGAGACTGCACATGCACTACACAGTTATTCCCCAGGGCATCACAGAGACTGCACATGCACTACACAGTTATTACCCAGGGTATCCCAGAGACTGCACATGCACTACACAATTATTACCCAGGGTATCCCAGAGACTGCACATGCACTACACAGTTATTACCCAGGGTATCCCAGAGACTGCACATGCACTACACAGTTATTGCCTATAGTGTATACCAGAGACTGCACATGCACTACACAGTTATTCCCCAGGGTTTTCAAGAGACTGCACATGCACTACACAGTTATTCCCCAGGGTTTTCAAGAGACTGCACATGCACTACACAGTTATTACCCAGGGTATCCTAGAAACTGCACATGCACTACACAGTTATTCCCCAGGGTATCCTAGAGACTGCACATGCACTACACAGTTATTCCCCAGGGTATCCTAGAGACTGCACATGCACTACACAGTTATTACCCAGGGTATCCCAGAGACTGCACATGCACTACACAGTTATTACCCAGGGTATCCCAGAGACTGCACATGCACTACACAGTTATTACCCATGGTATCACACAGACTGCACATGCACTACACAGTTATTACCCAGGGTAACCCAGAGACTGCAGATACACTACACAGTTATTCCCCAGGGTATCCCAGAGACTGCACATGCACTACACAGTTATTACCCAGGGTATCCCAGAGACTGCACATGCACTACACAGTTATTACCCAGGGTATCCCAGAGACTGCACATGCATACACAGTTATTGCCCAGTGTATCCCAGAGACTGCGCATGCCCTACACAGTTTTTACCCAGGGTATCCCAGAGACTGCACATGCACTACAGAGTTATTCCCCAGGGTATCCCAGAGACAGCACATGCACTACACAGTTATTACCCAGGGTATCTCAGAGAATGCACATGCACTACACAGTTATTACCCAGGGCATCCCAGAGAATGCACATGCACTACACAGTTATTCCCTAGGGTATCCCAGAGACTGCACATGCACTACACAGTTATTCCCCAGGATATCCCAGAAACTGCACATGAATTACACAGTTATTACCCAGGGTATCCAAGAGACTGCACATGCACTACACAGTTATTCCCCAGGATATCCCAAAAACTGCATATGAATTACACAGTTATTACCCAGGGTATCCCAGAGACTGCACATGCACTACACAGTTATTACCAAGGGTATCCCAGAGACTGCACATGCACTACACAGTTATTACAAAGGGTATCCTAGAGACTGCACATGCACTACACAGTTATTACCCAGGGTATCCCAGAGACTGCACATGCACTACACAGTAATTACCCAGGGGATTCCCGAGACTGCACATGCACTACAGAATTATTAACCAGGGTATCCCAGAGACTGCTCATGCACTACACAGTTTTTACCCAGGGTATCCCAGAGACTGCACATGCACTACACAGTTATTACCCATGGTTATCCAATAGAATGCGCATGCACTACACAGTTATTACCCAGGTATCCCAGAGACTGCATATGCCCTACACAGTTAAATCCCAGGGTATCCCAGAGACTGCACATGCACTACAAAGTTATTACCAAGGTATCCCAGAGACTGCACATGCACTACAAAGTTATTCCCCAGGATATCCCAAAGACTGCACACGCACTACACAGTTATTACCCAGGGTATCACAGAGACTGCACATGCACTTCATAGTTATTACTCATGGTATCACAGAGACTGCACATGTACTACACAGTTATTACCAAGGGTATCCCAGAGACTGCACATGCACTACACAGTTATTACCCAGGGTATTACAGAGAATGCACATGCACTACACAGTTATTACCCAGGGTATACCCGAGACTGCACATGCACTACACAGTTATTACCAAGGGTATCCCAGAGACTGCACATGCACTACACAGTTTTTCCGAAAAGGTATCCTAGACACTGAACATGCACTACACAGTTATTACCCAGGGTGTCCCAGAGACTGCACATGCACTACACAGTTATTACCCAGGGTATCCCAGAGACTGCACATGCACTACACAGTTATTACCCAGGGTATTCTCGAGACTGCACATGCACTACACAATTATTACCCAGGGTATCCCAGAGACTGCACATGCACTACACAGTTTTTAAACAGGCTATCCCAGAGACTGCACATGCACTACACAGTTATTCCCCAGGATATCCCAGAGACTGCCCATGCACTACACATTTATTACCCAGGGTATTCCAGAGAATGCACATGCACTACACAGTTGTTACCCAGGTATCCCAGAGACTGCACATGCACTACACAGTTATTACCCAGGGTATCCCAGAGACTGGACATGCACTACACAGTTATTACCCAGGTATCCCAGAGACTGCACATGCACTACACAGTTATTATCCAGGGAAATCCCAGAGACTGCTCATGCACTACACAGTTATTCCGCAGGTTTTACCAGAGACTGCACATGTACTACACAGTTATTCCCCAGGGTAACCCAGAGACTGCACATGCACAACACAGTTATTCCCCAGGGTATCCCAGAGACTGCACATGCACTACACAATTATTCCCCAGGGTATCACAGAAACTGCACATGCACTTCACAGTTATTACCCAGGGTATCCCAGAGACTGCACATGCACTACGCAATTATTCCCCAGGGTATCACAGAAACTGCACATGCACTACACAGTTATTACCCATGGTATCACACAGACTGCACATGCACTACACAATTATTCCCCAGGGTATCACAGAAACTGCACATGCACTTCACAGTTATTACCCAGGGTATCCCAGAGACTGCACATGCACTACGCAATTATTCCCCAGGGTATCACAGAAACTGCACACGCACTACACAGTTATTACCCATGGTATCACACAGACTGCACATGCACTACATAGTTATTCCCCAGGGTATCCTAGAGACTGCACATGCACTACACAGTTATTCCCCAGGGTATCCCAGAGACTGTGCATGCACTACACAGTTTTTACCCAGGGTATCCCAGAGACTGCACATGCACTACAGAGTTATTCCCCAGGGTATCCCAGAGACAGCACATGCACTACACAGTTATTCCCCAGGGTATCCCAGAGACTGCACATGCACTACACAGTTATTACCCAGGGTATCCCAGAGAATGCACATGCACTACACAGTTATTACCCAGGGCATCCCAGAGAATGCACATGCACTATACAGTTATTCCCTAGGGTATTCCAGAGACTGCACATGCACTACTTAGTTATTCCCCAGGGTATCCCAGAGACTGCACATGCACTACACAGTTATTCCCCAGGGTATCCCAGAGACAGCACATGCACTACACAGTTATTCCCCAGGGTATCCCAGAGACAGCACATGCACTACACAGTTATTCCCCAGGGTATCCCAGAGACTGCACATGCACTACACAGTTATTCCCCAGGGTATCCCAGAGACTGCACATGCACTACACAGTTATTCCCCAGGGTATCCCAGAGACAGCACATGTACTACACAGTTATTCCCCAGGGTATCCCAGAGACTGCACATGCACTACACAGTTATTACCCAAGGTATCCCAGAGAATGCACATGCACTACACAGTTATTACCCAGGGTATCCCAGAGACTGCACATGCACTACACAGCTATTACCCAGAGTATCCCAGAGACTGCACATGCACTACACAGTTATTCCCCAGGGTATCCTAGAGACTGCACATGCACTACACAGTTATTACCAAGGGTATCCCAGAGACTGCACAGGCACTACACAGTTATTACCAAGGGTATCCCAGAGACTGCACATGCACTACACAGTTATTACCCAGGGTATCCCAGAGACTGCACCTGCACTACACAGTTATTACCCAGGTGATTCCCGAGACTGCACATGCACTACAGAATTATTAACCAGGGTATCCCAGAGACTGCACAGGCACTACACAGTTATTACCAAGGGTATCCCAGAGACTGCACATGCACTACACAGTTATTACCCAGGGTATCCCAGAGACTGCACATGCACTACACAGTTATTACCCAGGTGATTCCCGAGACTGCACATGCACTACAGAATTATTAACCAGGGTATCCCAGAGACTGCACAGGCACTACACAGTTATTACCAAGGGTATCCCAGAGACTGCACATGCACTACACAGTTATTACCCAGGGTATCCCAGAGACTGCACATGCACTACACAGTTATTACCCAGGTGATTCCCGAGACTGCACATGCACTACAGAATTATTAACCAGGGTATCCCAGAGACTGCACATGCACTACACACTTTTTACCCAGGGTATCCCAGAGACTGCACATGCACTACACAGTTATTCCCCAGGGTATCCCAGAGACTGCCCATGCACTACACAGTTATTACCCAGGGTATCCCAGAGAATGTGCATGCACTACACAGTTATTACCCAGGTATCCCAGAGACTGCATATGCCCTACACAGTTAAAACTCAAGGTATCCCAGAGACTGCACATGCACTACAAAGTTATTACCAAGGTATCCCAGAGACTGCCCATGCACAACACAGTTTTTTCCCAGGGTATTCTAGAGACTACACATGCAAAACAAAGTTATTCCCCAGGATATCCAAGAGACTGCACACGCACTACGCAGTTATTACCCAGGGTATCACAGTGACTGCACATGCACTACACATTTATTTCCCAGGGTATCACAGAGACTGCACATGCACTACTCAGTTATTTTCCAGGGTATTCCAGAGACTGCACATGCACTACACAGTTATTACAAAGGGTATCCCAGAGACTGCACATGCACTACACAGTTATTACCCAGGGTGTCCCAAAGACTGCACATGCACTACACAGTTATTACCCAGGGTATCCCAGAGACTGCACATGCACTACACAGTTATTACCCAGGGTATTGTCGAGACTGCACATGCACTACACAATTATTACCCAGGGTATCCCAGAAACTGCACATGCACTACACAGTTATTACCCAGGGTATCCCAGAGAATGCACATGCACTACACAGTTATTACCCAGGGCATCCCAGAGAATGCACATGCACTACACAGTTATTCCCTAGGGTATCCCAGAGACTGCACATGCACTACACAGTTATTCCCCAGGGTATCCCAGAGACTGCACATGCACTACAGAGCTATTACCCAGAGTATCCCAGAGACTGCACATGCACTACACAGTTATTCCCCAGGGTATCCTAGAGACTGCACATGCACTACACAGTTATTACCAAGGGTATCCCAGAGACTGCACAGGCACTACACAGTTATTACCAAGGGTATCCCAGAGACTGCACATGCACTACACAGTTATTACCCAGGGTATCCCAGAGACTGCACATGCACTACACAGTTATTACCCAGGTGATTCCCGAGACTGCACATGCACTACAGAATTATTAACCAGGGTATCCCAGAGACTGCACATGCACTACACACTTTTTACCCAGGGTATCCCAGAGACTGCACATGCACTACACAGTTATTCCCCAGGGTATCCCAGAGACTGCCCATGCACTACACAGTTATTACCCAGGGTATCCCAGAGAATGTGCATGCACTACACAGTTATTACCCAGGTATCCCAGAGACTGCACATGCACTACAAAGTTATTACCAAGGTATCCCAGAGACTGCCCATGCACTACACAGTTTTTTCCCAGGGTATTCTAGAGACTACACATGCAAAACAAAGTTATTCCCCAGGATATCCAAGAGACTGCACACGCACTACACAGTTATTACCCAGGGTATCACAGAGACTGCACATGCACTACACATTTATTTCCCAGGGTATCCCAGAGACTGCACATGCACTACACAGTTATTCCCCAGGGTATCCCAGAGACTGCACATGCACTACACAGTTATTCCCCAGGGTATCCCAGAGACAGCACATGTACTACACAGTTATTCCCCAGGGTATCCCAGAGACTGCACATGCACTACACAGTTATTACCCAGGGTATCCCAGAGAATGCACATGCACTACACAGTTATTACCCAGGGCATCCCAGAGAATGCACATGCACTACACAGTTATTCCCTAGGGTATCCCAGAGACTGCACATGCACTACACAGTTATTCCCCAGGGTATCACAGAGACTGCACATGCACTACACAGTTATTCCCCAGGATATCCCAGAAACTGCACATGAATTACACAGTTATTACCCAGGGTATCCCAGAGACTGCACATGCACTACACAGCTATTACCCAGAGTATCCCAGAGACTGCACATGCACTACACAGTTATTCCCCAGGGTATCCTAGAGACTGCACATGCACTACACAGTTATTACCAAGGGTATCCCAGAGACTGCACAGGCACTACACAGTTATTACCAAGGGTATACCAGAGACTGCACATGCACTACACAGTTATTACCCAGGGTATCCCAGAGACTGCACATGCACTACACAGTTATTACCCAGGTGATTCCCGAGACTGCACATGCACTACAGAATTATTAACCAGGGTATCCCAGAGACTGCACAGGCACTACACAGTTATTACCCAGGGTATCCCAGAGAATGGACATGCACTACACAGTTATTACCCAGGTGATTCCCGAGACTGCACATGCACTACAGAATTATTAACCAGGGTATCCCAGAGACTGCACAGGCACTACACAGTTATTACCAAGGGTATCCCAGAGAATGGACATGCACTACACAGTTATTACCCAGGTATCCCAGAGATTGCACATGCACTACACAATTATTACCCAGGGTATCCCAGAGACTGCACATGCACTACACAGTTATTACCTAGGTTATCCCAGAGACTGCACATGCCCTACACAGTTATTTCCCATTGTATTCTAGAGACTACACATGCAAAACAAAGTTATTCCCCAGGATATCCCAGAGACTGCGCATGCACTACACAGTTATTACCCAGGGTATCACAGAGACTGCACATGCACTACACAATTATTACCCGGGGTATCACAGAGACTGCACATGCACTACCCAGTTATTACCCAGGGTATCACAGAGACTGCACATGCACTACACATTTATAGGGTATCACAGAGACTGCACATGCACTACGCAGTTATTTTCCAGGGTATTACAGAGACTGCACATGCACTACACAGTTATTCCCCAGGATATCCCAGAGACTGCACATGCACTACACAGTTATTACCCATGGTATCACAGAGACTGCACATGCACTACACAGTAATTAACCAGGGTATTACAGAGAATGCACATGCACTACACAGTTATTACCCAGGGTATACCAGAGACTGCACATGCACTACACAGTTATTACCAAGGGTATCCCAGAGACTGCACATGCACTACACAGTTATTACCCAGGGTATCACAGAGACTGCACATGCACTACACAGTTATTCCCCAGGATATCCCAGAAACTGCACATGAATTACACAGTTATTACCCAGGGTATCCCAGAGACTGCACATGCACTACACAGCTATTACCCAGAGTATCCCAGAGACTGCACATGCACTACACAGTTATTCCCCAGGGTATCCTAGAGACTGCACATGCACTACACAGTTATTACCAAGGGTATCCCAGAGACTGCACAGGCACTACACAGTTATTACCAAGGGTATACCAGAGACTGCACATGCACTACACAGTTATTACCCAGGGTATCCCAGAGACTGCACATGCACTACACAGTTATTACCCAGGTGATTCCCGAGACTGCACATGCACTACAGAATTATTAACCAGGGTATCCCAGAGACTGCACAGGCACTACACAGTTATTACCAAGGGTATCCCAGAGACTGCACATGCACTACACAGTTATTACCCAGGGTATCCCAGAGAATGGACATGCACTACACAGTTATTACCCAGGTGATTCCCGAGACTGCACATGCACTACAGAATTATTAACCAGGGTATCCCAGAGACTGCACAGGCACTACACAGTTATTACCAAGGGTATCCCAGAGAATGGACATGCACTACACAGTTATTACCCAGGTATCCCAGAGATTGCACATGCACTACACAATTATTACCCAGGGTATCCCAGAGACTGCACATGCACTACACAGTTATTACCTAGGTTATCCCAGAGACTGCACATGCCCTACACAGTTATTTCCCATTGTATTCTAGAGACTACACATGCAAAACAAAGTTATTCCCCAGGATATCCCAGAGACTGCGCATGCACTACACAGTTATTACCCAGGGTATCACAGAGACTGCACATGCACTACACAATTATTACCCGGGGTATCACAGAGACTGCACATGCACTACCCAGTTATTACCCAGGGTATCACAGAGACTGCACATGCACTACACATTTATAGGGTATCACAGAGACTGCACATGCACTACGCAGTTATTTTCCAGGGTATTACAGAGACTGCACATGCACTACACAGTTATTCCCCAGGATATCCCAGAGACTGCACATGCACTACACAGTTATTACCCATGGTATCACAGAGACTGCACATGCACTACACAGTAATTAACCAGGGTATTACAGAGAATGCACATGCACTACACAGTTATTACCCAGGGTATACCAGAGACTGCACATGCACTACACAGTTATTACCAAGGGTATCCCAGAGACTGCACATGCACTACACAGTTATTACCCAGGGTATCCCAGACACTGCACATGCACTACACAGTTATTCCCTATAGTGTATACCAGAGATTGCACATGCACTACACAGTTATTCCCTATAGTGTATACCAGAGACTGCACATGCACTACACAGTTATTACCAAGGGTATCACAGAGACTGCACATGCACTACACAGTTATTACCCAGGGTATCCCAGAGAATGGACATGCACTACACAGTTATTCCCTATAGTGTATACCAGAGACTGCACATGCACTACATATTTATTACCCAGGGTATCCCAGAGAATGGACATGCACTACACAGTTATTACCCAGGGTATCCCAGAGAATGGACATGCACTACACAGTTATTACCCAGGGTATCACAGAGACTGCACATGCACTACACAGTTATTACCCAGGGTATCACAGAAACTGCACATGCACTACACAGTTATTACCCAGGGTATCACAGAAACTGCACATGCACTACACAGTTATTACCCAGGGTATCCCAGAGACTGCACATACACTACACAGTTATTACCCAGGGAATTCTCGAGACTGCACATGCACTACAAAATTATTACCCAGGGTATCCCAGAGACTGCACATGCACTACACAGTTTTTAACCAGGGTATCCCAGAGACTGCACATGCACTGCACAGTTATTCCCCAGGGTATCCCAGAGACTGCCCATGCACTACACATTTATTACCCAGGGTATCCCAGAGAATGCGCATGCACTACACAGTTATTACCCAGGTATCCCAGAGACTGCACATGCACTACACAGTTATTACCCAGGGTATCCCAGAGACTGCACATGCACTACACAGTTATTACCCAGATATCCCAGAGACTGCACATGTACTACACAGTAATTACCCAGGGAAATCCCAGAGACTGCTCATGCACTACACAGTTATTCCGCAGATTATCCCAGAGACTGCACATGCACTACACAGTTATTCCCCAGGGTAACCCAGAGACTGCACATGCACTACACAGTTATTACCCAGGGTATCCCAGAGATTGCACATGCACTACACAGTTATTACCTAGGGTATCCCAGAGACTGCACATGCACTACACAGTTATGTCCCAGGGTATTCTAGAGACTGCACATGCACAAAAAAGTTATTACCCAGGATATCCCAGAGACTGCACATGCACTACACAGTTATTTTCCAGGGTAGTCCAGAGACTGCACATACACTACACAGTTATTCCCCAGGATATCCCAGAGACTGCACATGCACTACACAGTTATTACCCAGGGTATCCCAGAAACTGCACATGCACTACACAGTTATTCCCCAGGGTATCCCAGAGACTGCACATGCACTACACAGTTATTACCCAGGGAATCCCAGAAACTGCACATGCACTACACAGTTATTCTCCAGGGTATCCCAGAAACTGCATTTGCACTACACAGTTATTACCCAGGGTATCCCAGAGACTGCACATGCACTACACAGTTATTCCCCAGGGTATCACAGAGACTGCACATGCACTACACAGTTATTACCCAGGTATCCCAGAGACTGCACATGCACTACAGACTTATTACCAAGGGTATCACAGAGACTGCACATGCATTGCACAGTTATTCCCCAGAGTATCACAGAGATTGCACATGCACTACACAGCTATTACCCAGGGTATCCAAGAGACTGCACATGCACTACACAGTTATTCCCCAGGGTATCCCAGAGACTGCACATGCACTACACAATTATTACCCAGGGTAACCCAGAGACTGCACATGCACTACACAGTTATTACCCAGGGTATCCCAGAGACTGCACATGCACTACACAGTTATTACCCAGGGTAACTTAGAGACTGCACATGCACTACACAGTTATTTCCCAGGGTATTGCAGAGACTGCACATGCACTACACAGTTATTACCCAGGGTATCCCAGAGACTGCACATGCACTACACAGTTATTCCCCAGGGTATCACAGAGACTGCACATGCACTACACAGGTATTACCTAGGGTATCCCAGAGACTGCACATGCACTACACAGTTATTCCCCAGGGTATCACAGAGACTGCACATGCACTACACAGTTATTACCCAGGGTATCCCAGAGACTGCACATGCACTACACAGTTATTACCTAGGGTATCACAGAGACTGCACATGCACTACACAGTTATTCCCCAGGGTATCACAGAGACTGCACATGCACTACACAGGTATTACCTAGGGTATCCCAGAGACTGCACATGCACTACACAGTTATTCCCCAGGGTATCACAGAGACTGCACATTCACTACACAGTTATTACCCAGGGTATCCCAGAGACTGCACATGCACTACACAGTTATTACCTAGGGTATCACAGAGACTGCACATGCACTACACAGTTATTCCCCAGGGTATCACAGAGACTGCACATGCACTACACAGTTATTACCCAGGGTATCACAGAGACTGCACATGCACTACACAGTTATTACCCAGGGTATCCCAGAGACTGCACATTTACTACACAGTTATTACCCAGGGTATCGCAGAGACTGCACATGCACTACACAGTTATTCCCCAGGGTATCACAGAGACTGCACATGCACTACACAGTTATTACCCAGGGTATCCCAGAGACTGCACATGCACTACACAGTTATTACCCAGGGTATCGCAGAGACTGCACAGGCACTACACAGTTATTACCCAGGGTATCCCAGAGACTGCACAGGCACTACACAGTTATTACCCAGGGTATCCCAGAGACTGCACATGCACTACACAGTTATTCCCCAGGGTATCACAGAGACTGCACATGCACTACACAGGTATTACCTAGGGTATCCCAGAGACTGCACATGCACTACACAGTTATTCCCCAGGGTATCACAGAGACTGCACATGCACTACACAGTTATTACCCAGGGTATCCCAGAGACTGCACATGCACTACACAGTTATTACCTAGGGTATCACAGAGACTGCACATGCACTACACAGTTATTCCCCAGGGTATCACAGAGACTGCACATGCACTACACAGGTATTACCTAGGGTATCCCAGAGACTGCACATGCACTACACAGTTATTCCCCAGGGTATCACAGAGACTGCACATTCACTACACAGTTATTACCCAGGGTATCCCAGAGACTGCACATGCACTACACAGTTATTACCTAGGGTATCACAGAGACTGCACATGCACTACACAGTTATTCCCCAGGGTATCACAGAGACTGCACATGCACTACACAGTTATTACCCAGGGTATCACAGAGACTGCACATGCACTACACAGTTATTACCCAGGGTATCCCAGAGACTGCACATTTACTACACAGTTATTACCCAGGGTATCGCAGAGACTGCACATGCACTACACAGTTATTCCCCAGGGTATCACAGAGACTGCACATGCACTACACAGTTATTACCCAGGGTATCCCAGAGACTGCACATGCACTACACAGTTATTACCCAGGGTATCGCAGAGACTGCACAGGCACTACACAGTTATTACCCAGGGTATCCCAGAGACTGCACATGCACTACACAGTTATAAAAGATTTCACATTACAATCTTATGCACATTAAACAATATCTCAGATGTATTTTTAAAGGGATAGTCGCATATAGATCTCAAGATATCTAGACATATATATATACTCATATGCATATCTCACTAAATAGATATATCTGTCCAAAAATCATCACATATATAGAGAAATATTTATTTATAAATAAATAGAACATATTCCGTTACGAAAACATTTTCGCAATATGAAATTCACATTTTAATGTACTCTTTTCGAGGAGAATATGTCAAGGGTTTTGAGCAACAAATTAGGGTTTTAGTGGAGTTTTTTCTATTTGTCTTTTCAATTGATTCTATGGGGGAATACATGAACACGCGCGCAATTTGGCTTTTTAGATTACGCGGCTTAACGTAAGTTATTTTGCAACTTGTAATACCTGCACAACCCCAAATGCGAAAAAGCCATAATGCACGCTGTGTTTTCACAAATGCGAAAAACACATTTGCAACGGGACTTGTAATCTTGCACATAATGAGATGTAGGACAGGAATATCTTGCCAGCCAGTGTTATAGTTGTACTGATTTGAGAGCTAATTTAAGACTTAATATTTTTTTCAATAAATTTAAACCCTCTCCACAAGTTGGGACAAATTGATTTTTTCTATAAATACTTTTTCTGTTTTTTTTTTATTGTGGGATGTGGGTTATGTTGATATGTTTTGTGGCTCATTCACCTAGAGAGGGAGGGATAAATATAACCCTTCTCTCTACACTGCATGTGCTTTTGTTTGTAAGGTCTGTAGGTTTTACCCTGTAAGTTTATATAACAATTATCCAAACATACATCCACTGCCAAGCAAAGTAACAACTGCTCATGGCAGATATATCAACCTTCAGCTTCATTTATGTCCAAGGCCAAACTTTCTTCATATTATTCTTACAACTACCCCCAATAATGTGCTCATTCTGTTCTCTTCCCTCTCAAGGTTTCTGGTTGGTAAAGTGATAATATTGTTACTAAGATATATTGTCTTAAAGGGACATTTAATTGAATTGTACATAGTAGAAATTAAATACCGGTTAGATTATGAGTTTTGCGTTAGGCTTAAAAAGCAGCATTAGCCGGTCCTAACAGTGCTTTTTAACGCCCGCTGGTATTACGAGTCTTGAAGGTACAGGCTCACTGCTCACTTTTTTGGCCAGACTTGGAAATACCGCAAATCCACTTACGTAAATTGCGTATCCTCTTTTTTCAATGGGACTTGCATAGCGCCGGTATTTCGAGTCTGCCAAAAACTGGTAACGCATTCTAAAGTCAGTAGTTAAGAGTTTTACACTACAACGCTGTAGCATAAAACTCTTAACTAAAGTGCTAAAAAATACACTAACACCCATAAACTACCTATTAACCCCTAAACCGAGGCCCTCCCACATTGCAAACACGAAAAAAAAAATGTTAACCCCTAATCTGACGAAACCGGATACCGCCGCCACTATAAAAAATATATTAACCCCTAAACCGCCGCACACCCGCTTCACAAACATTACATTAACCCCTACACATTATATTAACCGCATAAACCGCCGCACTTCTGCTTCACAAACATTAGTTAAATATTATTAACCCCTAATCTGCCGTCCCTAACATCGCCGACACCTACCTACATTTATTAACCCCTAATCTGCCTCCCCAATGTCGCTGCCTCCATACTAAAGTTATTAACCCCTAAATCTAAGTCTAACCCTAACCCTAACCCCCCCCTAACTTAAATATAATTAAAAGAAATCTAAATAAAAATTACTATCATTAACTAAATTATTCCTATTTAAAACTAAATACTTACCTATAAAATAAACCCTAAGCTAGCTACAATATAACTAATAGTTACATTGTATCTATATTAGGGTTTATTTTTATTTTACAGGCAAGTTTGTATTTATTTTAACTATGTAGAATAGTTATTAAATAGTTATTAACTATTTAATAACTACCTAGCTAAAATAAATACATATTGACCTGTAAAATAAAACCTAACCTAAGTTACACTAACACCTAACACTACACTATAATTAAATTAATTCCGTAAATTAAATACAATTAAATAAAATTAGCTAAAGTACAAAAAAAAAACACTAAACTACAGAAAATAATAAACAAATTACAAGATTTTTAAACTAATTACACCTAATCTAATCCCACTAACATAAAAAGCCCCCCCCCCAAAAAAATAAAAAAAGCCCTACCCTACACTTAATTACAAATAGCCCTTAAAAGGGCCTTTTGCGGGGCATTGCCCCAAAGTAATCAGCTCTTTTACCTGTAAAAAAAATTACAAATCCCCCCAACATTAAAACCCACCACCCACACAACCAACCCTACTCTAAAACCCACCCATACCCCCTTAAAAAACCTAACACTAACCCCTTGAAGTTCACCTTACCGGGAGAAGTTTTCATCCAACTGGGCTGAAGTCCTCAACAAAGCCAAGCCGGGCGAAGTGGTCCTCCAGACGGGCAGGAGTCTTCATCCAGACGGCATCTTCTATCTTCATCCATCCAGCGCGGAGCGGGTCCATCTTCAAGACATCCGACGCGGAGCATCCTCTTCATCCGATGGCTAACACTGAATGAAGGTTCCTTGATGACGTAATCCAAGATGGTGTCCCTTCAATTCCGATTGGCTGATAGTATTCTATTAGCCAATCGGAATTAAGGTAGAAAAAATCCTATTGGCTGATGCAATCAGCCAATAGGATTAAAGTTCAATCCTATTGGCTGATCCAATCAGCCAATAGGATTGAGCTGGCATTCTATTGGCTGTTCTACCTTAATTCCGATTGGCTGATAGAATTCTATCAGCCAATCGGAATCTAAGGAACGTCATCTTGGATGACGTCACTTAAAGGGTCCTTCATTCGTTGGGTAGTCGTCGGCCAAAGAGGATGCTCCGCGTCGGATGTCTTGAAGATGGACCCGCTCCGCGCCGTCTGGATGAAGACTTTGCCATCTGGAGGACCACTTCTGCCTGGCTTGGATGAAGACTTCTGCCTGTCTGGAGGACCACTTCGCCCGGCTTGGATTAAGACGTCTCGCGGTAAGTCGATCTTCAGGGGGTTAGTGTTAGGTTTTTTAAAGATGTATTGGGTGGGTTTTATTTTTAGGTTAGGGCTTTTGGCTGCAAAAGAGCTAACTGCCCTTTTAAGGGCAATGCCCATCCAAATGCTCTATTTAGGGCAATGGGGAGCTTAGGTTTTTTTAGTTAGTTTTTTTTTGAGGGGGGTTGGTTGTGTGGGTGGTGGGTTTTACTGTTGGTGGTTTGTTTGTATTTTGTTTTCAGGCAAAAGAGCTGATTACTTTGGGGCAATGCCCCGCAAAATGGAAATTTATGCTTACCTGATAAATTAATTTCTTTTATGATATGCCGAGTCCACGGGTTTCATCCTTACTTGTGGGATATTAACCTCCTGCTAACAGGAAGTGGCAAAGAGCAGCACAGCAGAGCTGTTACATAGCTCCTCCCCTAACTCCTCCCCCCAGTCATTCGACCGGAGATATAGGAAGAGAAAGGAAAAGCTAAAAGGTGCAGAGGTGACTGAAGCTTTGAAAAATAAAATAAATCCTGTCTTAAAATGACAGGGTGGACGATGGACTCGGCATATCGTAAAATAAATTCATTTATCAGGTAAGCATAAATTTCCTTTTTTTTTACAAGATATGCCAAGTCCACGGGTTTCATCCTTACTTGTGGGATACCAATACCAAAGCTTTAGGACACGGATGAAAGGGAGGGACAAGACCGGAACCTAAATGGAAGGCACCACTGCTTGAAGAACCTTTCTCCCAAAAATAGCCTCAGAAGAAGCAAAAGTATCAAATTTGGAAAATTTGGAAAAAGTATGAAGGGAGGACCAAGTCGCAGCCTTACAAATCTGTTCAACAGAAGCATCATTTTTAAAAGCCCATGTGGAAGCCACAGAATGAGCCGTAATCTTTTCAGGAGGCTGCTGTCCAGCAGTATTGTATGCCAGGTGGATGATGCTTTTCAGCCAAAAAGAAAGAGAGGTAGTTGTAGCTTTTTGACCCCTACGCTTTCCAGAATAAACAATGAATAGAGAAGATGTTTGACGGAAATCCTTGGTCGCTTGTAAGTAAAACTTAAAGGCATGAACTACGTCCAAGTTATGTAACAGACGTTCCTTCTTAAAGAGGGTTTAGGACACAAGGAAGGAACAGCAATTTCCTGATTAATATTCTTATTTGAAACAACCTTAAGAAAAAAATCCAGGTTTAGTACGCAAAACCACCTTATCAGAATGAAAGATAAGATAAGGTGAATCACATTATAATGCAGAAAGCTCAGAAACTCTTCGAGCAGAAGAGATAGCAACTAAAAACAACACTTTCCAAGATAACAGCTTAATATCTATGGAATGCATGGGTTCAAACGGAACCCCTTGAAGAACATTAAGAACTAAATTCAGACTCCATGGTGGAGCAACAGAATTAAACACAGGCTTGATTCTGATTAAAGCCTGACAAATAGACTGAACATCTGGGACATCTGCTAGATGTTTGTGTAATAAAACTGACAAAGCAGAAATTTGTACTTTTAAAGAACTAACAGATAACCCCTTCTCCAATCCTTCTTGGAGAAAGGACAAAATCCTAGGAATCCTAACCTTACTCCATGAGTAGCCCTTAGATTCGCACCAATAAAGATATTTACACCATATCTTATGGTAAATCTTTCTAGTGACAGGCTTGCGAGCCTGAATCAGAGTATCAATGACCGACTCAGAGAATCCCCGCTTTGATAAAATCAAGCATTCAATCTCCAGGCAGTCAGCTGCAGAGAAGTTAGATTTGGATGTTTGAACGGACCTTGAATGAGAATGTCCTGCCTCAACGGTAGTTTCCACGGAGGTAGAGGCGACATGTCCACTAGATCCGCATACCAAGTCCTGCGTGACCATGCAGGCACTATTAGAATTACTGAAGTTCTCTCCTGTTTGATTCTCGCAATCACACGGGGTAGGAGAGGAAAAGGAGGAAACACATAAGCCAGGTTGAACGACCAAGGTACTGCTAGAGCATCTATCAGTACATCCTGAGGATCCCTTGACCTGGACCCATAACGTAGAAGTTTGGCATTCTGTCGAGATGCCATTAGATCCAATTCCGGTGTGCCCCATTGTTGAGTCAATGATGCAAACACCTCCGGATGGAGTTCCCACTCCCCCGGATGAAAAGTCTGGCGACTTAGAAAATCTGCTTCCCAGTTCTCTACTCCTGGGATATAGATTACTGATAGATGGCAAGAGTGATTCTCTGCCCATCAGATTATCTTTGATACCTCTATCATTGCAAGAGAACTCCTTGTTTCCCCCTGATGATTGATATATGCTACAGTCGTGATATTGTCCAACTGGAATCTTATGAATTTGGTCAGTGCCAACTGAGGCCATGCCTGAAGCGCATTGAATATTGCTCTCAGTTCCATAATATTGATTGGTAATTGAGACTCCGTCTGAGTCCAAGTTCCCTGAGCCTTCAGGGAATTCCAGACTGCACCCCAGCCCAAGAGGCTGGCGTCCGTTGTCACAATAACACATGATGGCCTGCGGAAGCACATTCCCTGGGACAGATGATCCTGTGACAACCATCAAAGAAGAGAGTCTCTGGTCTCTTGATCCAGATTTATCTGAGGAGATAAATTTGCATAATCCCCATTCCACTGTCTGAGCATGCACAGCTGCAGTGGTCTGAGATGAAAGCGAGCAAACGGGACGATGTCCATTGCTGCTACCATTAATCCAATGACCTCCATACACTGAGCCACTGATGGCCGAGGAATGCACTGAAGAGCTCGGCAAGTATTTAGAATCTTTGATTTTCTGACTTCCGTCAAAAATATTTTCATGTCTACCGAGTGTATCAGAGTTCCCAAGAATGGAACTCTTGTTTGTGGAACAAGTGAACTCTTTTCTATATTCAATTTCCAACCATGAGTCCTTAGGAAGGACAGCCCAATGTCCGTGTGAGTTTTGGTCAGATGACGATTTGATGCCTGAATCAAGATTTCGTCTAGATAGGGCGCCACTGCTATGCCCCGCGGCCTGAGAACCGCTAGAAGGGACCCTAGCACTTTTGTGAAAATTCTGGGAGCTGTGGCCAATCCGAAGGGAAGGGCCACGAACTTATAATGCTTGTCCAGAAAAGCAAACCTTAGAAACTGATGATGATCATTGTGGATAGGAATGTGAAGGTACGCATCCTTTAGATCCACGGTGGTCATGTATTGACCCTCCTGGATCATTGGTAAGATTGTTCGTATAGTCTCCATCTTGAACGATGGGACTCTGAGAAATTTGTTTAGACATTTTAAATCTAAAATAGGTCTGAAAGTTCCCTCTTTTTTGGGAACCACGAAAAGGTTTGAGTAAAAACCCCTGTCCCTGTTCCAGTTTTGGAACAGGACAAATTACTCCCATGGTATAGAGGTCTTTTACACAGTGTAAGAACGCCTCTCTTTTTGTCTGGTCTACAGACAAACGTGAAAGATTAAATCTCCCTCTTGGGGGAAAATTTTTGAATTCCAGTTGATACCCCTGGGTCACAATTTCTAATGCCCAGGGATCCTGCACATCTCTTGCCCAGGCCTGAGCAAAAAGAGAAAGTCTGCCCCCTACTATATCCGGTCCCGGATCGGGGGCTGCCCCTTCATGCTGTCTTGGTAGCAGCAGCGGGCTTTTTGGTTTGTTTACCCTTATTCCAGGTCTGGTTAGGTCTCCAGACAGACTTGGAATGAGCAAAATGTCCTTCCTGTTTAGTAGAGGTAGGGAAAGCAGAGGGTACTCCTTTGAAATTTTGAAAGGAACGAAAATTATTTTGTTTACCCCTCATCTTAAGGGGTTTGTCTTGAGGTAGGGCGTGACCCTTACCTCCAGTAATGTCTGAAATGATTTCCTTCAATTCAGGGCCGAATAGGGTCTTACCCTTGAAAGGAATAGTTAACAGTTTAGACTTTGACGATACATCAGAAGACCACGATTTTAACCATAGCGCTCTGCGCGCCAATATAGCAAAGCCTGCATTTTTTGCTGCTAATTTAGTAATCTGGAAAGCAGCATCTGTGATAAAAGAATTAGATAATTTGAGAGCTTTAATTCTGTCCAAAATGTCCTCTAAGGGCGTCTCTACTTTCAGAGACTCCTCAAGGGCGTCAAACCAGAAAGCCGCCACCGTAGTTACTGGAACAATGCAGGCAGCAGGTTGTAACAAGAAGCCCTGGTGAATAAATAATTTCTTTAGAAGACCCTCTCATTTTTTATCCATAGGGTCTTTGAAAGCACAACTGTCCTCAATAGGTATAGTTGTACGCTTAGCTAGAGTAGATATTGCTACCTCCACCTTAGGGACCGTTTGCCAGGAGTCCTTGATGGTGGCTGATATGGGAAACATTTTCTTAAAATTAGGAGGGGGAAAGAACGGTATACCTGGTCTATCCCATTCCTTTTTAATTATTTCCGAAATTCTTTTGTTAACCGGAAAAACATCAGTGTAAGTAGGAACTTCTAGATATTTATCCCTTTTACATAATTTTTCTGGAGGAATTGTAATAGGTTCACAATCATCCATAGTCGCTAGGACCTCCCTGAGCAACAGGCGATGGTGTTCAAGTTTAAATTTAAAGGACGCTAAGTCTGTATCTGTCTGAGGTAACACATTCCCTGAATCTGAAAGTTCTCCCTCAAACAATAATTCCCTAACCCCCAATTCAGAGCATTGTGGGGGTACATCGGAAATGGCTACTAAAGCATCAGTGGGTTCAGTATTTATGTTAATACCCTGCAAACCTGGCAGTTTAGATAATACCTCAGTGAGGGTAGTTGACATAACTGCAGCCATATCTTGTAGAGTAAAAGAAATAGACGCACTAGATGTACTAGGTGTCACTTGTGTGGGTGTTAAAGGTTGGGACACTTGAAGAGAATTAGATGGCATATCCTGATTCTCTTCAGACTGAGAATCATCCTTAGACATACTTTCATTTCCTAAAATATGTTCTTTACAGTGTAAGGCTCTATCAGTACAAGAGGTACACAATGTAAGAGGGGGTTTCACAATGGCTTCTAAACATATAGAGCAATGAGTTTCCTCAATGTCAGACATGTTAAACAAAGTAGTAATAACCACAACAGTTGGTAAACACTTTATTTATTGAAAAAAAATATTTTGTAAAAAACGGGTACTGCACCTTTAAGAAATAAAAGCGCACAATTTTTTCCAAACACACTTAATTAGCCTATAAACATTCAAAAACTATGAATATAAATGCAGAGTTGCCAAAAATTATTGCATCCCAAATGCAAGAGTAGAAATTTACACTTTAGAGGAACATTTAAGCAAAAAAATTACACTTTGCTAAATAAGACCCCTGCATCTCGCCACAGCTCTGCTGTGGCACCTACCTGCCCCCAGAACACTGCCAAATGAATCGACACCAATCTGGATAGTACAGAACACAGATAAGGCCCAACCAGAGCAAATGTCTGCTGTCTCCTTCAGTGTAAACTAGGCCCCGCCCACAATGGAGGTTGCACTGAAATTTAAACTACGTGGTCCCCAAAAACACAGTAAAAGCCATCCTTTTATTTAACAATATAATAAAGACTTAGTAATATGTCTCAGTGTTTTAATTATAAGCTGACTTTGAGTGCATAAGTATTAGAAAACAAACACCCAGGAGTACAGTAACATGGTAACCCTTTTGCATATAGGACTACTGATTACCCTGTTACCACTATGAGGAACCCAATCAGCCAGTTCTGATATATTAACTCTCCTCAGAAATAAAAAGGCTGAAAACATACCTCAAATGCTGCTTGCTGCATGACACTGTTCTCCACACTGAAGATCTTTCCCATATTACCTTCACATCTGTGGGAACCATAATTGATCTTAGTAACTGTCGCTAAGATCATCAATTTCAGGGGGAAATTTTCTTCCAAATCCCCCCTGAGTCAAATAGTACTCACCGGTACCATTTAAAATAAAAAAACATCTTGAGTGAAGAAATTAAAACTATCATTTTATCACCACTATCACTTTAGCCTTCCTATTACTAGCATAGGCAAAGAGAATGACTAGGGGGGAGGAGTTAGGGGAGGGGCTATTTAACAGTTCTGCTGTGGTGCTCTTTGCCACTTCCTGTTAGCAGGAGGTTAATATCCAACAAGTAAGGATGAAACCCGTGGACTCGGCATATCTTGTAAAAGAAAGGCCCTTTTAAGGGCTATTGGTAGTTTAGTTTAGGCTAGGGTTTTTTTTTATTTTGGGGGGCTTCTTTTATTTTGATAGGGCTATTTGATTAGGTGTAATTAGTTTAAATTTCTGTAATTTTTTATTATTTTCTGTAATTTAGTGGGGGGTTTTTTGCACTTTAGCTAATTTAATTTAATTTAGGTTATTGTATTTAATTTAGTTAATTGTATTTAATTATAGTGTAGTGTTAGGTGTTAGTGTAACTTAGGTTAGGTTTTATTTTAAAGGTACTTTTGTATTTATTTTAGCTAAGTAGTTATTAAATAGTTAATAACTATTTAATAACTATTCTACCTAGTTAAAATAAATACAAACTTGCCTGTAAAATAAAAATAAACCCTAAGCTAGATACAATGTTGTAGCTAGCTTAGGGTTTATTTTATAGGTAAGTATTTAGTTTTAAATAGGAATAATGTAGTTAATGATAGTAATTTTATTTATATTTATTTAAATTAGATTTAAGTTAGGGGGTGTTAGGGTTAGACTTAGGTTTATGGGTTAATAAATTTAATATAGTGGCTGCGATGTTGGGAACGGCAGATTAGGGGTTAATAACATAATGTAGTTGGCGATGGTGGGGGGGGGGGATTAGGGGTTAATAAGCATAATGTAGGTGGCGGCGGTGTAGGGGCAACAGATTAGGGGATTTAGAGGGTTTTTTTTGTACTTTAGTTAATTTTAGTTATTTTTATTTAATGGTAGGTAATTGTATTTAATTAATTTAATTGTAGTATAGTGTTAGGTGTAATTGTAACTTAGGTTAGGATTTATTTTACAGGTAAATTTGTAGTTATTTTAACTATGTAGCTATTAAATAGTTAATAACTATTTAATAGCTATTGTACCTAGTTAAAATAAATACAAACTTGCCTGTAAAATAAAAATAAACCCCAAGATAGCTACAATGTAACTATTAGTTATATTGTAGATATATTAGGGTTTATTTTATAGGTAAGTATTTAGTTTTACATAGGAATAATTTATTTAATTATAGGAATATTTATTTAGATTAATTTAAATAATATTTAAGTTAGGGAGGTGTTAGGGTTATGGTTAGACTTAGGTTTAGGGGGTTAATAGATATAATGTCGGTGGCGGCGGTGTAGGAGGGGGCAGGATAGGGGTTAATATATATAATGGAGGTGGAGGTGGGCTCCGGGAGCGGCGGTTTAGGGGTTAAACATTTTATTTATTTGCGTCAGGGTCCGGGATTGGCAGGATAAGGGTTAATAACTTTATGTAGGTGGCAGCAGTATAGGGGGCAGCAGATTAGGGGTTAATAGGTATGATGTAGGTGGCAGAGGGGTCTGGGAGCGGAGGTTAAGGGGTTAATATATTTATTAGAGTTACAGCGGGGTCCAGGAGCGGCAGTTTTGCGAATAAGCCGATGAGCAGCGAGATCGATGACTGTTAGTTAACAACAGTCCGCTGCTCATCGCACTGTACTTGGTGCGCGGCTCTTTGACAGCTTTCTTGATAAATTTGGCAAAAGTATTCAGGCCCGCGGCGGCGATGTTAGGCGAGCTTAGGCGAGCGTATTGGGGCCGGCGAATGCAGGTAAGTAGACAGCTTGATAACTAGAGGCCATAGACTCATATTTTGTTTAATCCTTCTCTTTACTGCTCAGGACAGCATAACATATAACAGTAAAATGTACATTAGAAATAAAACAGAACAAATTCCCAGAAAAATGGTGACCAATGAGAATACATTTTGAGTGGACAGTGAAAAGAAAGACCAATCAGAGTCACTTGAACATCCAAATAATGACCGTTAATATCCAAACTTTCTTTTTGCTTCTGAAGTACATAAATAATTTTGCTGTGTGTTTTATATTATTTATCTACTTTGCCTAAATGTTGTTTACTCTTATATTTATTATTTTATTTCCTTTCTCTTTTCCTTCTATTATCTTGTATTTTCCTTTTTCAATTTATATTTCTTTTCTTATATATTTCATATATTATATTTCAGATGATTATTTCGCTTTCGTGTCTCTCCTTTTTCTATTCTTTTTTTTTCTGTTTTTCTGTTTTTTCTTTTTACATATTTTTACCAACCTTCTTTATATCTCTATTATACTTAATTATACTTAATTGTTCCATTTCTTTCATGTGAGTGGCAAGAGTCCATGAGCTAGTGACTCATACTTCAGTCTCACAAACCTTGTCTTCGTTGGAGGATGGTGAAGCAAGTTGTGCTTGATTTCTTCTGTGAAAGGCGCTTCTAAGCATTTTGAAGCCCAGTTCCTCTAAAAGTACAGTGTTTGTCTGAGGGATGTGAAGGGAGTATTGCCTAATGATGCCATGTTTTTACCTATGGGAAATCTATTCTAAGGCTCTCTGTAAATTTGGTCGTGGGGATTCATCTGCCACCTCCCTTTACAGATTGACTTTATACCCCTCTACCATTACCTCTGCTGATATGTTTCAGTACTGGTTTGGCTGTCTGTTGTATGTGGATGGGTGTCTTCAGGTAAGTATATATCTTTTTTTAAGACACTCTCAGCTATATTTGGCACTTTATATTTTTAAAGTTTTAAGTATATATTACATATATTTGCCATGAGTCAGGTCTATCTTTATTTCCCTGTGCAGTCTAACAGTTTTAGCATGGAAAATTATGGGATAAATTTAGTATATTTTCTACTTACCTGAGGTTTCAGCTTGTTGTAACTTTGGTTCTGTTGTTTCAAAGTTTTGTGAGCAAATTAGGCTAACAATGGTGCAAAATACTTCTATTTATTGCGTCATTCTTGGCTCAAATTTTTTGGGTGCGAAGGTTGCGTTTGTTGTTCCATGAGTCACGTCATTTCTTGTGTCTTTGTTGACGCAAATTTGTTTTTTACAAAGTCGCGCCTGTTATGATGCGAATTGTGTCATTTCCTGTTAACCTTGGCGCCAAAAGTTTTTTTCTCAGCATTTGTGTCATTTTTTTTGGTGGAGTCATTTTTGGAGCCAAAAATGTTGTTATATTGTCTCTCCCTCTTTTGCTCTCTGCTTTCATTTGTTACAGAGGGCTATGATATTTGTTTTTATTTTTTCATATAAGCATTTTTTCCCATTCCAGAAACTGCTATTTTGTGGAAATTGGATCTTTTGTTTAAATGTTATTTTTTCTTTTTTGTTACATTTTTCAAGATATGTCAAACTGATCCTGCCTCTGGTGTTACTGTAGGAACCAAGTTGCCTGAAAACAAATCTACCAAAGCTAAGTGTGTATGTTGTAAATTGGCTGATCTTCCTTCTTCAGCTCAAGTATGTGGCACTTGTTATGAGAAATTGTTTCATGCTGATAATGTTTCTATAAGTACAAATACATCTACTGTTAAACCTTCACAGTCAAATGTACATGATATTCCTGTAGATATAAAAGATTATATTGCAGCAGCCGTAGAGAAGGCTATGACTGTTATTCTGCCTTCAAATAAATGTAAAAGGTCTCTCCCTACTTCTCATTATTCTGATGAAGTTTGTATTGATCATCAACAGCATACTGAATTATTTTCTGCTGATGAGGATTTCTCAGGCTCAGAGGATCCTACTTCAGACTCTGAAATTGATAAATCATCCTTTCTTTTTAAGATGGAATATTTCCGTTCTTTGTTGAAGGAAGATAATATGGACCTGCGCCAACTAGACCCCTATAAGCCTAAGGGTGGTAGCACCTAGTAGCTACCAAGAGTGGGAAATTTAATAAGTAGTGGTGATCCCCCAGGCGCCTCTAGACGGAGGCCAAGGGTATGGGAATATTGAGATGGAAGAAAAAAATAATAAGTAATAAAATTGTTTGACACTTCTGATAAATATTGCTCCAATGAGATTTTAATAAACATATATATATACAATAGCATTAGATTTGGATAAAATAGGATAACATAAAAAAACCTTCATGGATCCATGAGGAAAAAACAAACATAAATTTCACAGGTTTACAGCAATAATGGTAATGTACTTGGCTGAATTAAAAATATTAAAAATATTAAAACCACTTGGTTGTAAACTAATTATGGCCCGAAGTGTAAACGAAAATTTCGAGGGCAAATGTTTCCACAATGCCGCTTGATGGTAGAAGTTAATGCTATTTACTACGGAACAGTACTGTGTGCCATAGAAAAAAAGGTGAAAAATAGGATAAATTGACTCCTGGTGATGACTCCTTGCGGTTATAACAACGTGTGATAGAAAACTGTAAATAAAAATATCAGTGGGGGTATTCCAAATGTACCAGAAAGCTGTTAGAAATATGCACAAAGTTGTAAAAAATAAATAAATTTTACAAAGTTGCGGTGGTGGATGAAAGAAAAAATATATCAGTAAGTGATATCCATTGTGTAGGATATGAGTATAAAGGGGATAGTTTACTATATACTCATATCCTACACAATGTAAGGGAAATTGAAATAAAAACTACTGTGTATTACCTTGTAAACATCCCCGAGATGCCCATTGTGACGTCACGACCAATCAGAAGGTCGGAAAAACGGTGACATAAATAATTGGTCATTTCAATCAAACAAAATACGGAAAAATGTCAACTCAGGTCCAACTTGAATTAGATATATTTTTTATAAATAATCCCATTTGGATGATAGTATTAACCAATAAGGTTACATAGAACACTGACCGGAAGTGACGTCACAATATAGACGAAGACGCTACATTGTGGTCAAAGGGTCAAAAAATTATGATACTTCTGCTAAGATTGCAATCTTAACTTGATAGCAGTTTGAGAACTGGAAGAATGAAATTATATTGTCATTTACTGTTAAATAACAACAATATTCCCAAAACGGAAGTGGACAGATTGGACACTTCCGGTTTTCGGGCTACAAAAGGCTTACCACTACAATTCAAAAATCAGTCTTGATAAAGGCCTATTACGGGCCGAAACGCGTTGACCGATAGGTAAGCCTAATCCCTTTATCACTTTTCTTTTGAAAACGTTATTGCGCTATTTTTTTTGTATTTCCTTCTAGGTGGATGCCATTCGTCTCGTCACATATTTCACTTGCTGTATCACAGGACCTTTGTTCCCAACACCTCAGAATTACTAGCATTTTTTATATACTTGTTTTTTTCACCTATGTGGGAATTTTAAGCACTTTGTTCTTATATTTGAACACACATCTTCACACTTATCACTTGAATTTGAGGATTTGACTTGTTTAGCAGTTTGGTAGTTTTTTTTCGCTTATTTTTAATGGCAGATTATATTTTTTATGGACATCACTGATTGACATTTTCTACAGACTTTTTGTTCATTTAGATATCACTTACTGATATATTTTTTCTTTCATCCACCACCGCAACTTTGTAAAATTTATTTATTTTTAATAAATTTTAAAATGTAATATTTTTAATATTTTTAATTCAGCCAAGTGCATTACCATTATTGCTGTAAACCTGTGAAATTTATGTTTGTTTTTTCCTCATGGATCCATGAAGGTTTTTTTTATGTTATCCTATTTTATCCAAATCTAATGCTATTGTATATATATGTTTATTAAAATCTCATTTTAATCACACTGTGTAAAGAAAATTTCACTGTGGAAGATTGTATTGTGCAGAGTCACATTTACCTGAGTATTTACTCATTGGAGCAATATTTATCAGAAGTGTCAAACAATTTTATTACTTATTATTTTTTTCTTCCATCTCAATATTCCCATACCCTTTGCCTCCGTCTAGAGGCGCCTGGGGGATCACCACTACTTTGTTGAAGGAAGTATTGTTTACTTTGCGTATTGAGGAATCTAGTCCTATTGATAACACGAATAACAAACGTTTGATTTCTGTTTTTATGACTTCTGAGGTTACTACTGAAGTTTTTCCTATTCCAGATGCTAATATGATTACTAAGGAATGGCCTAAGTCTGGTACTTCTTTTAATCCTTCTTCTAGGTTTAAAAAGAAAAGCTGTATCCTTTGCCTGTGTCCAATGTGGAGCTTTGGGAAAAAGTCCCTAAGGTTGATGGCTCTATTTCTACTCTTGTTAAACGTACTACTATTCCTAAAGAAGATAGTACTTTTTTAAGGATCCCTTAGAAAGAAAGATTGAATTTTATCTTAGGAATGCATATTTACATACTGGCTAAATTCTTAGACCTGCTATTTCTGAAGCTGATGTTGCTGCTGCTTTAACTTTTGGTTGGACAGTTTAGCACAGCAGTTATCAGATCCTGATTTGTCTAACATTGTTCTTTTACTTCAACATACTAATCATTTAATTTGTGATGTTATATTTGATATTATTAAGATTGATATTAAATCTATGTCTTTAGCTATTCTATCTAGAAGAGCTTTATGGCTTAAATCATGGAATGCTGATATGGTGTCTAAATCTAGATTAATATCTTTATCCTTTCAAGGTAATAATTTATTTGGTTCTCAATTGGATTCTATTATCTCCACTATCACTGGGGGTAAGGGAGTTTTTATGCCTCAAGATAAGAAATCTAAGGGTAAATTTAAAGCTCCCAATCGTTTCTGTTCCTTTCATCAGACTAAGGAACAAAAAACAGTACTTCCCCTAAGGCCTCTGGTTCCAATTGGAAACCATCCACGAATTGGAATAAATCCAAGCCTTAAAATAAACCAAATACATCCCCTAAGAATGCATGAAGGTGTGGCTCTCAAGCCAGTTCAACTGGTGGGTGGCAGATTGAAATTATTTCAAGACATTTGGGCAGATTCTGTCCAAAATCATTGGATTCAGGGTATTGTTTCTCAGGGGTATTGAAAAGGTTTCAGAATAAGACCTCCCATGGGGAGATTCTTTCTTTCCCATGTTCCAACAAACCCTGCGAAGGCTCAGGCTTTTCTGGAGTGTGTTTAAGACCTAGAGCTTTCAGTGGTGATTGTTCCAGTTCATCTACAGGAACAGGGTTTGGGTTTTTATTTAAATCTGTTCATTGTCCCAAAGAAGGAAGATTCATTCAGACCAACTTTCAAGATGGTGACTATAAGTAATTTTCTGCCTTTTGTTAAGCAAGGTCTTTTCATGTCCACAATAGACTTACAGGATGCTTATCTTCATATTCCAATTCACCCAAACCTCTATCGGTTTCTGAGATTCTCTTTTCTAGACAAGCATTACCAATTTGTCGCTCTTCTGTTTGGCCTAGCGACAGCTCCCAGAATCTTTTCAAAGGTTCTTGGTGCCCTTCTATCTGTTATCAGAGAGCAGAGTATTGCAGTGTTTCCTTATTTGGATGATATCTTGGTACTAACTCAATCTTTTCATTTTGCAGAATCTGTCATGAAACAACTTGTGTTGTTTCTTCAAAGACATTGTTGGAGGATTAATTTACAAAAGAGTTTCTTGATTCCTCAGACAAAGGTCACCTTTTTAGGTTTCCAGATAGATTCAGTGTCCATGACTCTTTCTTTGACAGAAAAGAGATGAATAAAGTTGTTGTTAGCTTGTCTAAACCTTCAGTCTCTATCATTCCCTTCAGTGTCTATGTGCATGGAAGTTTTAGGTCTCATGATTGCAGCATCGGACGTGATCCTCTTTGCTCGTTTTCATGAGACCTCTTCAGCTTTGCATGTTGCATCAATGGTGCAGGGATTATACTCAGATATCACAATTGATATACTTAAGTCCCAAAATTCAACAATCTCTGTTTTGGTGGTTAAACCATCACCTTATTGTTCAAGGGGCCTCCTTTGGTCGTCCTTCCTGGACTGTGATCACAACAGATGCAAGTCTAACAGTTTGGGGAGCTGTCTGGGGGTCTCTGACAGCACAAGTGGTTTGGGAACCTCAGGAGGCGAGGTTACCAATCAATATTTTAGAACTCCATGCTATTTTCAGAGCTCTTCAAGCTTGGGGGTATATCTATCCGGATGGAGCTTGAGGGACCATGTTTCTGGTGAGCCTGCATGCTCACCAGAAACAGCAGTTATGAAGCAGCGGTCTAAAGACTGATGTTCCATAACCCTGTCCGCCTGCTCTGAGCAGGCGGACAGACATCGCCGGAATTCAACCCGATTGAGTATGATCAGGTTGATTGACACCCCCCTGCTAGCGGCCGATTGGCCGTGAGTCTGCAAGGGGCGGCGTTGCACCAGCAGCTCACAAGAGCTGCTGTTGCAATGCTGAATTCGGAGAGCGCATTGCTCTCCGCATTCAGCGATGTCTGTCGGACATTTTATATTAAATTCCAGACAATATCACTACAGTGGCATATGTAAATCATCAAGGGGGGGACTCACAATCCTTCAGCAATAAAATAAGTTTCTCTGATACTTTCTTGGGTGGAATCCAACTATTGTCAAATTTCTGCGATTCATATCCCAGGAGTAGACAATTGGGAAGCAAATGATCTCAGTCAACAGACTTTACATCCGGGAGAGTAATCTCTCCATCTAGATGTGTTTTTTTCAATTAGTACAGATGTGGGGTCCCCCAGAAATAGATCTGATGGCCTTGCATCTGAACAAGAAGCTTCCAAGGTATCTTTCCAGGTCCAAGGATACTCAGGTGGAGATGGTAGATGCTCTAGTAGTCCCTTGGTTTTACCAACCTGCTTACATTTTTCCGCCTCTGGTTCTTCTTCCAATGGTGATCTCCAAGATCAAAATGGAACAATCTTATGTGTTTCTTATAGCTCCAGCTATATCTTATGTGTTGTCAGGATGTCCAGTTGCCAACCTTGGCCATTTCTTTAAGGCCAGACCTTCTGTCTCAAGGGCCGTTTTTTCCATTAGGATCTCAAATCTCTAAATTTGATGGCATGGAAATTGAACGCTTAGTGCTTAGTCATAGAGGTTTTTCTGACTCAGTGATTAGCATTATGATACAGGCTCGTAAGTCTGTTTCCAGGAAAATTTATCATCGGGTTTGGAAAACCTATATTTCATGGTGTTCCACTCATAATTATTCTTGGCATTCTTTTAGAATTCCTAGGATTTTACAGTTTCTTCAGGATGGTTTGGATAAGGGTTTGTCTGCAAATACTTTGAAAGGACACATTTCTGCTCTTTCTGTCTTATTTCATAAAAAGATTGCTAAACTTCCTGATATTCACTGTTTTGTTCAGGCTTTGATTCATATTAAACCTGTTATTAAATCTATTTCTCCTCCTTGGAGTCTCAATTTGGTTTGGGAAATTTTGCAGGATCCTTCTTTTGAGCCTATGGGGCCTATTTATCAAATGTCTTGCGGACCTGATCCGACAGTACGGATCAGGTCCGCAAGACATTGCTGAATCCGTAGAGCAATACGCTCTCCGCATTCAGCATTGCACCAGCAGCTCACAAGAGCTGCTGGTGCAACGCCGCCCCCTGCAGACTCGCGGCCAATGGGCTGCCAGCAGTGGGGTGTCAATCAACCCGATCGTACTCGATCGGGTTGATTTCCGGCGATTCCTGTCCGCCTGCTCAGAGCAGGCGGACAGGGTTATGGAGCAGCGGTCTTTAGACCACTGCTTCATAACTGCTGTTTCTGGCGAGTCTGGAGACTTACCAGAAACACGGGCCCACAAGCTCCATTCGGAGCTTGATAAATGGGCCCCTATGCATTCTTTGGATATTAAACTACTTTCTTATGGCCAGATAATGAGTTTTGCGTTATGAGGGGTGTGGTGCTAACTTGCACGTTATTGTCACCGCTCACTTACCTACAGCGCTGGTATTACAGGTTTTTATAAACCCGAGGTTAAAAGACAAGAAGTGAGCGTAGAGCAAAATTGAGTTCCATACCGCACTCCAATACCAGCGCTGCTTAAGTCAGCGGTGAGCTAGTTGTACGTGCTCATGCACGATTTCCCCATAGACATCAATGGGGAGAGCCAGCTGAGAAAAAGCCTAACACCTGCAATAAAGCAGCGTAAAGCTCCGTAACGCAGCCCCATTGATTCCTATGGGGAACACACATTTTATGTTTATACCTAACACCCTAACATAAACCCCTAGTCTAAACACCCCTAATCTTACACTTATTAACCCCTAATCTGCCGCCCCCAACATCGCCGACACCTACATTATACTTATTAACCCCTAATCTGCCGCTCCGACATCGCCACCACTATAATAAACATATTAACCCCTAAACCGCCACACTCCCACATTGCAAACATTAGTTAAATATTATTAATCCCTAATCTGTCACCCCTAACATCACCGCCACCTACCTACAATTATTATCCCCTAAACTGCTGCCCCCAACATCGACGTCCACTATTTTATATTTATTAACCCCTAAACCTAAGTCTAACCCTAACACCCCCTAACTTAAATATAATTAAAATAAATCTAAATAAAACCTATTGGTATTACCTAAATAATTCCTATTTAAAACGAAATACTTACCTATAAAATAAACCCTAAGATAGCTACAATATAACTAATAGTTACATTGTATCTAGCTTAGGTTTTATTTTTATTTTACAGGCAAGTTTGTATTTATTTTAACTAGGAAGAATAGTTACTAAATAGTTATTAACTATTTACTAACTACCTAGCTAAAATAAATACAAATTTACCTGTAAAATAAAACCTAACCTAATTTACACTAACACCTAACACTACACTACAATTAAATAAATTACAAAACCAGAACTGGTAGTCAGACGAGCCGAGTCAGGAGCCAAAGCGAATAGTCAGACGAGCCGGAATCAGGAACAAGGAAAACAGCAGAGTCAGGAACAAGCCAGGGATCAGGAACCAGGAAGGACATCAGGCAGCCAGGTAATACACAGGAACTCTCACAAACAGGTCTGAGACAACGCAAAGGCAAAGCATACTGAACAGAGGCCCTTTAAATAATAAGTGATGACAACACAATTCTGAGACTGCATCCTGTCTCACATGGATGATGCACACCAGTCTGGCCATAAAAGGAAGTGCAGGAAATGAGCAGCATCCCCCACAATGCACCATAGTCAGGAATAGAGGTGAGTAAAATGGCTGCCAGCAGCACATGGCAAACACAACAGGGAAAAAACCCTGACAGTACCCTCCCCTCAACGACCCCTCCCCCGCGGGAGGACAAAAGGCTTATTGAGGAAACGGGCATGGAAGGCACGGAGGAGGGCAGGAGCATGAACATCAGAGGAGGGAACCCAAGAATGCTCCTCCAGACCGTAGCCCCTCCAGTGAACCAAATACTGTACACGGCCCCTGGACATACGAGAGTCAATAATGCTGCTGACCTCATACCCCTCATGGTTGTCAACAAAGATAGGATGGGGACGAGGCAACACAGTGGTAAACCGATTACAAACCAATGGTTTCAAGAGGGAGACATGAAAAACATTGGAGATGCGCATAGCAGGAGGAAGGTCAAGAGCGTAGGCCACAGGATTTACCCGTCGGAGTATTAAAAAAGGACCAACATAACGGGGAGCCAATTTATTGGAAGGCACATGAAGGTTCAAGTTGCAGGAGGACAGCCAAACTCTCTCACCAACCTGGTAGGAAGGTGCGGGCAGACGCCTACGATCAGCCTGGAACTGGCACTGCATAGAACGATGAAGGCAATCCTGAATCTGCACCCACGTTGAACAGAGTTGCCGGAGATGCTCCTCCAAAGCCGGAATACCCTGAGACATGAATGAATCGGGCAACAAGGAAAACAGCAGAGTCAGGAACAAGCCAGGGATCAGGAACCAGGAAGGACGTCAGGCAGCCAGGTAAGACAACGCAAAGGCAAAGCATAGGCCTCATAGAGTATACTTGCTGATATTCAGTCCAGCTTCCTGTCGGATAATGCTCAGTCAGCGTGTAGTATCCCAGCTCCAGCAAGAAACAGAGAATATACTTGCTGATACTCTGTCCGGCTTTCTGTTGAATATCGCTCAGTGAGCATGATGTACTGCACCCAAACTGTCACATGTAGCAGTTGTTAGAGGCTATTGGAAATCCAAGATTCCATCTCAAGGAGACCCATTAATACGGTGGATTTAGAAAAGACTGCCTTAGTCAAACACACCGACATACGTTTTGGGACTCCGCCCTTTCCCAAGGCCACTTTACACCTTGCTAGTACTGGATTGGACCCCCTTTTGCCTTCAGAACTGCCTTAATTCTTTGTGGCATAGATTCAACAAGGTGTTGGAAACATTCCTCAGAGATTTTGGTCCATATTGACATGATAGCATCACGCAGTTGCTGCAGATTTGTCGGCTGCACATTCTTCCACCACATCCCAAAGGTGCCCTATTGGATTGAAATCTGGTGACAGTTGAGGCCATTGGAATACAGTGAACTCATTGTCATGTTCAATAAACCAGTTTTAGATGATTTGAGCTTTGTGACATGGTGCATTATCCTGCTGGAAGTAGCCATCAGAAGATGGGTACACTGTAGTCATAAAGGGATGGACATGGTCAGCAACAATACTCAGGTAGGCCGTGGTGTATAAACGATGCTCATTTGGTACTAAGGGGCCCAAAGTGTGCCAAGAAAATATCCCCCACACCATTACACCACCAGTCTGAACGTTGAGGCAGGATGGATCCATACTTTCATGTTGTATATGCCAAGTTCTGACCCTACCATCTGAATATTGCAGTTGAAATCGAGACTCATCAAACCAGGCAACATTTTTTTCAATCTTCTATTGTCCAAGTTTGGTGAGCCTGTGCAAATTGTAGCCCTGTTCTAAGCTGACAGGAGTGGCACCCGGTGTGGTCTTCTGCAGCTGTAGCCTATCTGCTTCAAGGTTCGATGTGTTGTGCGTTCAGATATGGTATTCTGCATACCTTGGTTGTAACAAGTGGTTATTTGAGTTATTGTTGCCTTTCTATCATCTCGAACCAGTCTGCCCATTCTCCTCTGACCTTTGACATCAACAAGGCATTTTCATCCACACAACTGCCGCTCACTGTATATTTTCTCTTTTTCTGATCATTCTCTGTAAACCCTAGAGATGGTTGTGAGTGAAAATCCCAGT